>NW_022610737.1:0-30701 GCF_000309985.2 Brassica rapa
TATGAGATTAAGAGATCCTTAGAGTAATCAGAATAAAGAGAGTGTTTAGGAAGTGATTAAGAGAAGTTTGTGAAAGATTAGGAGACTAGATAGAGCCGTTTAGTGTCTAAGAGAAAAGCATAGTGTCTAAGAGATTAGAGAGACTCAAACTGCTTAATTTTATTAGGGTTGATGAGTTACAATATATAGAGAGAGCATACAAGGTTTTCGAAATCAAGAGAAGACTGAAGCATGTGAGGTCAATCAGGAGAGGATAAGCTCATTTGGACTAGCCAATTAGCTTCTCCACATGCGCGGAGTATCTGGCATCTTGGACCGAGATGCTCTTGCCTTTCCAGGTTCCAGCCTGTCAAGGCGCGCTCTACCTTATCCCTAAACGGTCTGATGCCTCAAGGTAAGTTCCTTCCCTTTACCTTAGTTACCGTGTTACTTGGCTGATGCAAGGTAAGTCTTGGTCGATGCTGGATGGTACGGACTGTACGGCTTGTACGGCCTTGTACGGACGTCCGTACCATGCTCTCCCTAAACTCCCTTAAGCTTCCTCATCTCCTTTCCTCTTCAACTCCTTAGCTCTTCATACATATATTCAGCTCAACTCAACACTCCCCTCAAGCTTAGCTTTGTATAAGTCTAAGCTTGGACAGCCACAAGATCTTCCTCATTAAAACCTCACCAAAGAAAACCCAATGGGATAAAACTTTGATGAGGGAAAAAGAGTAAAGACCTTGCAGCTAAGGGGATTAGCTCCTTCTCTTCCCAAGATCAATGAGGCCCAACCTGATGTGAATGGACTCCATTGTCTTCTGTCTTGCAGCCTTGGTGAACACATCCGCTAGCTGATCTTCACTCCTTGTGTAACATGGCAAGATCACCCCTAGCACAATCATCTGCCTCACCTTGTGACAATCAACTTCAATGTGCTTGGTCCTCTCATGAAACACCGAGTTGGATGCAATGTGGATGGCAGCTTGATTGTCACAATGCATTGTCATTGGAGTTGCTTGATCAATCTCCAAGTGCTTCAAGATGCCTTTGATCCATACCAACTCGTTGGTGAGCTTCAGCATGGCTCTATACTCGGCTTCTGCACTTGAACATGACACTACCTTCTGCTTCTTGCTCTTCCAAGTCACCAAGTTGCCTCCAATGAATGTGCAATAGCCTGTGGTTGATCTCCTGTCTGCTCTATCACCAGCCCAATCCGCATCACAATATCCCACCACTTCAGTGCTTCCATTGCAGCCCATCCATACTCCTTGATCAGGTGAGCCGTTGAGATACATCAAGATCCTCTCCACCATGTGCCAGTGATGTTCCTTAGGCACTTGCATGTGTTGACTCACCTGATTCACAGCAAAGCAAATGTCAGGTCTAGTTATAGTAAGATAAATCAATTTGCCAACTAGTTTTCTATAGAGTTTAGGATCCTGATAAGGTTTGCTGTCTTCAATCTCCCCCTCTCGTGGGACTTTGTAGCCATCCTCCATAGGCATCCTTGCTGTCTTGCCTCCATAAGCACCTGCACCTTTCAAAAGATCAAGTGTATATTTCCTTTGGGACATGAACAAACCTTCCTTGGATCTACATATCTCAATTCCAAGGAAGTATTTCATTTCTCCCAAGTCTTTAATCTCAAACATGGATTTAAGAAACTCCTTGGTTGCTATGATACCTTCCTTATCACTCCCTGTGATAATGATATCATCAACATACACAAGGAGAGCAATCATACCTGAGGGAGTCGTGAGAGTGTGAAGAGGTGTGATCTAGTTCAGACTTCTTGAAGCCTCGGCCATTCAGAGTAGTGCTCAACTTGTTGTACCAAGCTCTTGGTGATTGCTTCAGCCCATAGATGGCTTTCTTCAATCTCAACACATTCCCACTCTTCACTAAGTGTTCAAGGCCTGGAGGTGGATGCATATACACTTCATCCTCAAGTTCACCTTGTAGAAACGCATTCTTCACATCCATTTGCCATAACCCCCATCCAAGATTCACAGCCAAGCTTAGTACAATCCGGATTGTGTGGAGTTTAGCTACTGGTGCAAAGGTTTCTATGTAATCTTCTCCATAAGTTTGAGTGAAACCTCTTGCAACTAGCCTTGACTTCTTCCTCTCAACCTTTCCATCCGCTTTGTACTTGATTGTGAATATCCATCTACTAGTCACAGCCTTCTTCCCTTTTGGTAACTCACTCTCATACCATGTATCATTCTTGATCATCGCTCCTGCCTCATCTCCAACTGATTCCTTCCATTCTTTATCTTTCATTGCTTCTTCATAGCTTCTTGGGATGTGATTCTCATCCAAGTTTACCATGAAGCGCAATGTGCTTCTGGATATTGAGCAAAGGAGCACACGGCTTGAGAAGGATGCTCCACAGCTTGGGCATTGTAGTACACTCTCGTGTTTACCCAACTGGAAGGATCCTTCCTTATCCTTGTACTCCTTCTTAGTGGCTGCACAACCGGTTCTTCTTCCTGTTGTTCTTCTACCACTTCATCTTGAGAAGGTGTTTGTGTCACACCATGATCATGTCCATGACCATCCGAGCCTATGCTCTCTTCTCCTTCATTCTCTACTCCTCCTTCATCTTGGTTGGCCTCTTGCATAGGCTCCTCATGCTCCTCTCCTCCCTCATGATCAAGGTGGGATGGTGAACCAACTTCAGGAGGTGTAGTTGCGTGATTCCTCGGATCCTGGGATGTACTGATTCCAAGACCTTCAAGAATGATCCGCAAGGTGGTGGCCTTGTCTGATGTTAAGTCCTTCAGGTCTTCTTGATTCTTTTCTTCATAGTATCCTCTATCTTCCAAGAACTTCACATCTCTAGATACAAGAACTCTCCTTGCTATAGGATCATAGCATTTGTATCCTTTCTGTGTAGCTGAGTATCCTATGAACACAGCCTTAGTGCTTCTTGCTTCTAGCTTGTTGATCATCTCTCCTGTTTGAGGACAAAGCATAGGCATCCAAAGACTCGCAAGTAATCAAGAGATGGCTTGTACCTGTTCAGAACTTCAAAATGGAGCCTTCTCATTCAGAACTTGGTTGGAGTTCTGTTTATCAGGTAACAAGCAGTGGCAACCGCATCACTCCAAAATCTCTTTGGAACATTACTCTGAAACATAAGTGACCTTGCCACTTCCATGAGATGCCTATTCTTCCTCTCAGCCACTCCATTTTGCTGTGGAGTATAAGGACAGCTTGTTTGATGTAGGATCCCATGTTGTGATAGGTGTTGCTTGAATGCATGACTCGTGTACTCTCCTCCATTATCTGATCTCAAAATTTTAATCTTAGCATGATAATGGTTAGTTACATACATTTGAAATTTCCTAAATGCATCAAGTACCCTATCTTTGGTCTGAATTAAGGTTAACCAGGTGTATTTGGATTTTTCATCAATGAATGTGACAAAATACTTATAACTATCTCTAGATAAGCAAGGGGCAGTCCATACATCTGAATGAATTAGATCAAAGCAATTATCATAAACGGTAGTAGACTTTTGAAACACAGTTCTACAATGCTTGCCTAAAATGCAAGCTTCACAATCTTTATTCTCAAACACAACACCTGGTACCATTAAGTTCAAAGCTTTAACATGAGGGTGTCCTACTCTAGCATGCCACAATGCATTTTTATTCAACAAAGAAGCAGAAGTAAACGAGCAAATATAATCAGGAACAGAAGTGAGTTCTTCAAGCATATAGAGATCTCCCTTAGTCACCCCTTTCCCAATCAATCTGCTGCTCTCAATATCCTGAAACTTCACATCATTAGGACTAAGGATAACATTGCATTGTAAATCATTAGTACATTTCTTCACTGATAATAGATTTGATGTGAATTCAGGCATGTAAAAAGCTCTAGATTCTTTGTTAAACAGCTTAAGCTTTCCTATTCCTCTAATAGGTATCTTATCCCCATTTGCTATCATCACATGCCCATGTGTAGGTTCTATATCCTTAATCAAGTTTTCATCACTTATCATATGATGTGATGCACCAGAATCAACAATCAATGGTTTACCTACTCGTTTAGCATTATGGCATAGATTACTAAGTGATGGATGCATCTTATCAGTTCTAGCAATGTGAGCATGTCTATACTCATTCCTAGCTTCTAACCGTTCTACTAGTTCTCTAATCAAGTGATCATCCTTATATGCAATCATAGAAGCTCCAAAGGAATAACCGTAAGTGTTACCGTTTTCCTTTAGCATTTTGAAGAGGGCATCAAGGTCTGATCTCTTGATGTAGTCATCATTGCTGCGGGAGCTTGAGGCGCCTGTGTAAGCCACCAGAGACTTCCCATTCCCATCATTGCCTCCAAGCCCATCCACTTCACTGATCTTGCTGGTGCCAGCTCCGCTTGAACCTTCAGTCACATTTGCCCTTCCCTCACGCTCCTTCATGAACTTGGCCGACTTGAGGTGTGGGTGCAGTATCCAGCATTGGCTCTTCTTATGACCATGCTTCTTGCAATGATCACAGTTGCCATTGAACTTCCTGTCCTCGTACTTCCCGTGAGATGCCTTGTTTGCTTGTGGAGCCTCGGTTGAATCCTCATGAGCTGCTTGATTGGCAAGAGAGAGCTCCCCCTTTCCTCCAAACAAACCCATGGATCCCTGCTCCCTTTGGATTTGTGCACACACCTCCTCAAGGTCCGGAAGCTTGTCTGACCTTAACATGTGCTGGATGAGCTGGGTGTAGGCCGGGTTCAGTGTGAGAAGCAGCCCAAAGACCTTGTCTTGCTCGCGCCTCTCATTCAGCTGATCTGGATCAGTTGTGCTCGGCCTCAGCATCTCCAGCTCTGACCATAAGGACCTGAACCTCCCCAAGTGCTTAGTGAACTCCATGTCCTCTTGTGCAAGACGGTTGATCGCTAGCTTCACTTCAAACACACGGCTGAGGTTGGAAGTGTTCCCATACACCTTCTTCAGCGTGTCCCACAGCTCCTTGGCTGATTCACAGTAGCTGTAGGCATCCAAGATAGCTGGGTCCAAGGATGCGTGTAGAACCGTCATCACCAGCATGTCTTCTTGTTGCCATTTCTCCACAGCCGCTTCATTAGAGACCTCTTCTTGATCTCCTCCCTGAGTAATGAGTTTCGGAGCCTCCCCTGTTGTGATGTGCCCCCACAAACCCTTACTTCCCACCGCAGTCTTCACCATCCGAGACCACACAAGGTAGTTGCTACCTTTGAAAGTAACCGCTACCTTCATCCTCATGTTCATCCCATGTTCCATCTTTGCTTGACTTGAAAACTTGAATCTTGGATCTCGTACACACCAACCTTGAGTCTAGAATCACGCAAACCAACAGAACGTAGCACAGCTTCAACTAGAACGGACCACAGCTTCAACACCTTCAAGACTACTCGCGTGTAGCTTCAAAGACGTTTAGCTTGTAACTCTCTAAAGATCAAACCCCAGATTCAAATGAACCTGGCTCTGATACCATATGAGATTAAGAGATCCTTAGAGTAATCAGAATAAAGAGAGTGTTTAGGAAGTGATTAAGAGAAGTTTGTGAAAGATTAGGAGACTAGATAGAGCCGTTTAGTGTCTAAGAGTAAACCATAGTGTCTAAGAGATTAGAGAGACTCAAACTGCTTAATTTTATTAGGGTTGATGAGTTACAATATATATAGAGTGAGCATACAAGGGTTTTCGAAATCAAGAGAGAAGACTGAAGCATGTGAGGTCAATCAGGAGAGGATAAGCTCATTTGGACTAGCCAATTAGCTTCTCCACATGCGCGGAGTATCTGGCATCTTGGACCGAGATGCTCTTGCCTTTCCAGCTGTTCCAGCCTGTCAAGGCGCGCTCTACCTTATCCCTAAACGGTCTGATGCCTCAAGGTAAGTTCCTTCCCTTTACCTTAGTTACCGTGTTACTTGGCTGATGCAAGGTAAGTCTTGGTCGATGCTGGATGGTACGGACTCTACGGCTTGTACGGCCTTGTACGGACGTCCGTACCATGCTCTCCCTAAACTCCCTTAAGCTTCCTCATCTCCTTTCCTCTTCAACTCCTTAGCTCTTCATACATATATTCAGCTCAACTCAACACTAAGGCACAAGAGCTCACTGGCTAATCCCTAGGCTTTGAAGAGCTCTACTCTTTTTCCCTTGCAGGTTTTGTCCCAATGGGTTTTCCTTGTAAGGTTTTTAATGAGGGAGACTCTTCAGAGTTCCAAGCTTGGCTTAGGATCTCCTAAAGTCAAAGCTTGAGGGGGGAGTGTTGAACTGAAGAGAAGATAGAGCTTGTACAATAATAGGGCAAGCTCTAGAAGATATCCAGAAGAGTTCAATCAAGCTTCAGAAGTGATGAGAAGCTGATATAAAGAAGAGATAATGATTTAGAAGGAATAGAATCAGAGTTGGGAGAACTTTGGAGGAGTTTGGGAGTTGATGGATGATGGTGCAAAGATAGGGCGTTGGTGTACGGCAGTGACATGACCGTACAGCCATGGAACGTCCCAAGATAAGAGTACAAAGTCTGGGTTAAAGATAAGCATCAAAAGAGCATCAAGAAGATGCTGTGTGCTGTGTGAGTTCAAATGGAGTTGCGCCTGATTCTAATTGGAGTAGGATGGTCAAAGACAGGCTGGCGTGAGCTGTAAAGGAAGAGACACAGCTGACTATGTATCTGGACAGTTAGATGGACAGATACATGAGGCAAGTGTGGAGTGTTACTAGCCGTTCCTCTCATCCTCCAATCATGCGCATACAAGGAGATTGTAAAGCACCAAGACTTAATCTACATCATCCAATTCAAACCAGAAGATCTCCACCCTTCTTATCTTATCTCTCATGTTAGGGTTTCCAAAGGAATACAAGTTGTAAAGCTCATATAAAAGCTTAGTATGGTCGTTTGTAAACAAGTTAAGTGAGTAAGGGGGTTTCCCTTCTCCTTCCCTAATCTTTAGTCTCTTATTCTCTCAGTCTCTCTCTAGTCTCTTAAGTCTCTTAATCTCTGTTCTTAAGTCTCTCACATACTCATAAACACTCTCACTAATCCTTTTCTCTATATCACCTAGAACAAGCTCTAATCATTCTTCATTGAAGCTTATACACACACACATACTACCAGAGTAGAGATCTCTTTAAAAATCACAAATAAAGCTTCTCACAAAGTGATTCATCCTGGTTTGATTTGAACGACGATGAAGCTGTGCTATTCCCAAACTGGGAAACTGGAATCCCCTGATTTGAAAGTGGGATAACTTCTTCTTGCCAACTCCTATGAGATTTATTCAACTTCCTGGGTATTCTCCACCACTTTATGTATCCAAATCAAGCTTCTCACAAAGGGATTCATCCTGGTTTGAATGGAACGACGAAGAAGCTGTGCTATTCCAAAACTGGGAAACTGGAATCACCTGATTTGAAAGTGGGAAAACTTCTTCATCCCAACTCCTATGAGATTTATTCAACTTCCTGGTGATTCTACACCACTTTATGTATTCAAATAAAGCTTCTCACAAAGTGATTCATCCTGGTTTGATTGGAACGACGAAAAAGCTGTGCTATTCCCAAACTGGGAAACTGGAATCACCTGATTTGAAATTAGGATAACTTCTTCATCCCAACTCCTATGAGATTTATTCAACTTCCTGGTGATTCTCCACCACTTTATGTATCCAAATCAAGCTTCTCACAAAGTGATTCATCCTGGTTTGATTGGAACGACGAAGAAGTTGTCCTATTCCCAAACTGGGAAACTGGAATCACCGGATTTGAAAGTGGGATAACTTCTTTTCGCCAACTCCTATGAGATTTATTCAACTTCCTGGTGATTCTCCACAACTTTATGTATCCAAATCAAGCTTCTCACAAAGTGAATCATCCTGGTTTGATGGGAACGACGATGAAGCTGTGCTATTCCCAAACTGGGAAACTGGAATCACCTGATTTGAATGTGGGATAACTTCTTTTCGCCAACTCCTATGAGATTTATTCAACTTCCTGGTGATTCTCCACCACTTTATGTATCCAAATCAAGCTTCTCACAAAGTGATTCATCCTGGTTTGATTTGAACGACGATGAAGCTGTGCTATTCCCAAACTGGGAAACTGGAATCACCTGATTTGAAAGTGGGATAACTTCTTCTTGCCAACTCCTATTAGATTTATTCAACTTCCTGGGTATTCTCCACCACTTTATGTATCCAAATCAAGCTTCTCACAAAGTGATTCATCCTGGTTTGAATGGAACGACGAAGAAGCTGTGCTATTCCCAAACTGGGAAACTGGAATCACCTGATTTGAAAGTGGGATAACTTCTTCATCCCAACTCCTATGAGATTTATTCAACTTCCTGGTGATTCTACAGCACTTTATGTATTCAAATCAAGCTTCTCACAAAGTGATTCATCCTGGTTTGATTGGAACGACGAAGAAGCTGTGCTATTCCCAAACTGGGAAACTGGAATCACCTGATTTGAAAGTGGGATAACTTCTTCATCCCAACTCCTAATGATGTGATCATGGACCAGTCAGATAAAGAAGACAATGAGACGATAGATGATCCAGCTGATGAAGATGTCCTAGCTATACCAGAAGGTCCTATCACTCGTTCCAAGAGTAAACAAATCAAGCAAGCCATTGGAGGATTACTCATGATAGCCTGGAAGCAAGAAGAAGGTCTTGAAGGAAGCTGGATCAATCAAGACACACTCACCACTATCCAAGCCATTTCTTTTTCTACATGATCATCAAATGAGCAAGTAGCATATGTGTGCTCTTTTCCTGTCTTTGGTTTTGTCCCACTGGGTTTTCCAAAGATAGGTTTTTAATGAGGCCATATGTTACTTTCACATCTCTCATTTGATGATCCCGGTTTAGCTTATAATGCCTTATAAAACTTATGTCTTTTAAAACCTTATGTCTTTCATTTTTATTTAAACCAAAGGGAGCCTGTTCTCTTTAGGTTTCCGTGAGCTTGTGTGTGTACAAGCCTCACTATATAAACCACATCCGAAAACCCTAGTAGCAATCAAGTTATCTTTTCATCAAAACCTTTTCTTTGTTCTCTCTTCTTCTTGTTATCAAGTCGGCGAGTGATCTTGTTGGTGAGTAGTATCCAACAACCTAAGGATCTCTTCTTCGGTGTGTCATATCCGGATTAGGCATCTAGGAGTATCAAGGAGTCCTTTCACAACTCTTTGTGTCACCATTCATTCCACAAACCTTGAAGAACTTGAGTCTCTGATTCGTTCTTGCAAGGATCTATCCCCAACTATCCAGAGAAGCATCCTAGGAGTGTATTATGTGGTATCAGAGCAACTCTGGCTAGGGAAGTTCTTGTTTACTCAATTTTTCGTGTGGATCTGTTCATCTACTTCATAACTTTTGCTAGATCTGTTTATGTTTGATTCAAATCTGATCGATCGCAGCGTTTTTATAAAGGTTTCTAAAAAGACCATTCATATTCTTGTGGATTACGCTTTCGAGATTTCTAGATCCATAAGTTGTTTGAGTTACTTGAGTCGATCTGATCTTATACTATTGAATCTGTGATTGTTGAAACATAACTTCATCTGTTGAACCGGATCTATCTGTTAAGTGTGGAAAGAGATTGAAATTGAACCTGATCCGTGTTGTTTAAGTTTCCTTTTCGTGTTTGTTTCCTTTTGCGATTCTATTTTAATTTTTCTGTGAACTTCTTACTGGTTGAATCTTTTTGGTTGTCTCAGGTACTATGTCTATTAACGCGGAGGAAGATGAAGGAGTTAGCCTCGAGCATAAAGCTTTGCTTGAAGCTTTGACTCGCCGTATGAGTACGATGATGGAAACAAGATTGGGTACTTTCCGCGAAGAGCTTGATGCGCAATCTTCAGAACCTAGACGTGAACCAAGGCAGAATCGACGCACACAGGCTAGACGTGAGCATGAGGGTTCAGAGGAGACTGATAACTACTATGAAAGAAATCGACACAGCTCAGATTCTAGACACAGCAGCCGTAGTGACCGTAGACACAGACGTGATCACTGGCAACGCAATGAACTCGCGGGAGTAAAGCTGAAAATCCCTCCTTTCCATGGCAAAGCTGATCCAGATGCTTATCTTGAGTGGGAGAAAAAGATTGAGCTGGTTTTTAACTGTCAACACTACACGGAGCTTAAGAAAATTCAAGTGGCTGCTACCGAGTTCTACGATTACGCTTTGAGCTGGTGGGATCAATTGGTTACAAACAAGCGGCGCAATGGAGAGTTTCCTATTGAGACATGGGCAGAGATGAAAGCAGCAATGCGCAGGAGGTTTGTGCCAAGCCATTACCATCGTGATCTTCATCAGAGATTGAGAAGGCTCACACAAGGATCGCGATCTGTAGAAGAGTATTTCCAAGAGATGGAATTGTTAATGTTGAGAGCTTGTATATCAGAGGATAGAGAGCCTACTATGGCACGGTTTCTTGGAGGACTTAACCGTGAGATACAAGACAATGTTGAGTTGGAAGAAATGTTGCATAAAGCAATTCTGGTGGAGCAACAGATTAAGAGGAAGCATCATTCACGTGGAAGCTACGGTACCAGCAAGTATCAGCAAGTTAAAGACGAGAAACCAGCATATCAAAAGGAGAACAAGTCTCAGCAGAAAGAAGAAACAAAGCCAGGCAGCATTTTTGCCAAAGACAAAGACAAAGGGAAAGCTGAAGCTACTTCTTCTCGGACCAGAGATGTTAAGTGTTTCAAATGCCAAGGACGTGGGCATTACGCAAACGAGTGCACCAACAAACGAGTTATGATCCTCTTGGAGAATGGAGAATTTGAATCTGAGGATGAGAAGCTTGAGACTGATCAGGAGCATTCCGAGGAAGAATATGAAGAAGAACCAGTGCGAGGGAGATTGTTGGTTGCAAGGAGAACTCTCAGCTTGCAAAATAAAACCGAGGAGCTTGAGCAGAGAGAAAACTTGTTCTACTCACGCTGCATGGTTCAAGGAAAGATATGCAGTCTGATCATTGATGGTGGAAGCTGTGTTAATGTTGCTAGCGAGACAATGGTGAAGAAGCTTGGTTTGAAAACTCAAAAACACCCTAAACCTTACCGGCTGCAGTGGCTTAACGAAGAAGGTGAGATGAGGGTCTCCACACAAGTCTCTATACCTTTGTCCATTGGGAGATATGAAGATGAGATACTCTGTGATGTGATACCAATGGAAGCAAGTCATATCTTACTTGGAAGGCCGTGGCAGTTTGATAGGAGAGTTACACATGATGGCTTTACTAATAAGCACTCTTTTGAGTTCAATGGCAAGAAGACTATTTTGGTGCCTCTCACTCCTAAGGAAGTGCATCAAGATCAGTTGCAGCTTCAGAAGAAGAAATAAATAGATCTCAAACCCGAGCAACCCAAGCAGCACAACTTCTATGCCAAGATTGGTGACATCAAAAGATCTCTTTACTCTAATCAGCCTATTCTTTTGCTTGTGTTTAAGGAAACTCTCTTGAATCTAACTGATTTTACACCGGAGTATCCGAGTGAGGTGTCAGCTCTTTTACAGGACTTTGAAGATGTGTTTCCTGAAGATAATCCAATCGGTTTGCCTCCTATACGTGGGATTGAGCACCAGATTGATTTTGTGCCAGGATCTACTCTTCCTAACAGGCCAGCATACAGAACTAATCCAGTTGAGACTAAGGAGCTTCAGAGGCAGGTTGAGGAACTGATGGAGAAAGGCCATATCCGTGAGAGCATGAGTCCATGTGTCGTACCAGTGCTCCTTGTGCCCAAGAAAGATGGGAGCTGGCGCATGTGTGTTGATTGTAGAGCAATCAACAACATAACAGTGAAGTATCGCCACCCTATTCCTAGATTAGATGATATGCTTGATGAATTGCATGGCTCTAGCATTTTTTCTAAGATAGATTTGAAGAGTGGGTATCATCAAATTAGAATGAAAGAAGGAGATGAGTGGAAAACAGCTTTTAAAACTAAGCATGGTTTGTATGAGTGGTTAGTGATGCCTTTTGGCTTAACTAATGCTCCTAGTACTTTTATGAGATTGATGAATCATGTGCTTAGATCTTTTATAGGATTGTTTGTGGTAGTTTACTTTGATGATATCCTTGTCTACTCTAAGAGTTTAGAAGAGCATATAAAACATCTTAGAACTGTTCTTGATGTCTTGAGGAAAGAAAAGCTATTTGCTAATCTTAAGAAATGCACTTTCTGTACGGATAACTTGGTCTTTTTAGGCTTTGTTGTGAGTGCAGATGGGGTAAAGGTAGATCAAGAGAAGGTGAAAGCAATACAAGAGTGGCCGATTCCTAAAAACCATCAGTGAAGTGCGAAGCTTCCATGGATTAGCTTATGAGATTAAGAGATCCTTAGAGTAATCAGAATAAAGAGAGTGTTTAGGAAGAGATTAAGAGAAGTTTGTGAAAGATTAGGAGACTAGATAGAGCCGTTTAGTGTCTAAGAGTAAACCATAGTGTCTAAGAGATTAGAGAGACTCAAACTGCTTAATCTTTATTAGGGTTGATGAGTTACAATATATATAGAGTGAGCATACAAGGGTTTTCGAAATCAAGAGAAGACTGAAGCATGTGAGGTCAATCAGGAGAGGATAAGCTCATTTGGACTAGCCAATTAGCTTCTCCACATGCGCGGAGTATCTGGCATCTTGGACCGAGATGCTCTTGCCTTTCCAGCTGTTCCAGCCTGTCAAGGCGCGCTCTACCTTATCCCTAAACGGTCTGATGCCTCAAGGTAAGTTCCTTCCCTTTACCTTAGTTACCGTGTTACTTGGCTGATGCAAGGTAAGTCTTGGTCGATGCTGGATGGTACGGACTGTACGGCTTGTACGGCCTTGTACGGACGTCCGTACCATGCTCTCCCTAAACTCCCTTAAGCTTCCTCATCTCCTTTCCTCTTCAACTCCTTAGCTCTTCATACATATATTCAGCTCAACTCAACACTCCCCCTCAAGCTTAGCTTTGTATAAGTCTAAGCTTGGACAGCCACAAGATCTTCCTCATTAAAAACCTCACCAAAGAAAACCCAATGGGATAAAACTTTGATGAGGGAAAAAGAGTAAAGACCTTGCAGCTAAGGGGATTAGCTCCTTCTCTTCCCAAGATCAATGAGGCCCAACCTGATGTGAATGGACTCCATTGTCTTCTGTCTTGCAGCCTTGGTGAACACATCCGCTAGCTGATCTTCACTCCTTGTGTAACATGGCAAGATCACCCCTAGCACAATCATCTGCCTCACCTTGTGACAATCAACTTCAATGTGCTTGGTCCTCTCATGAAACACCGAGTTGGATGCAATGTGGATGGCAGCTTGATTGTCACAATGCATTGTCATTGGAGTTGCTTGATCAATCTCCAAGTGCTTCAAGATGCCTTTGATCCATACCAACTCGTTGGTGAGCTTCAGCATGGCTCTATACTCGGCTTCTGCACTTGAACATGACACTACCTTCTGCTTCTTGCTCTTCCAAGTCACCAAGTTGCCTCCGATGAATGTGCAATAGCCTGTGGTTGATCTCCTGTCTGCTCTATCACCAGCCCAATCCGCATCACAGTATCCCACCACTTCAGTGCTTCCATTGCAGCCCATCCATACTCCTTGATCAGGTGAGCCGTTGAGATACATCAAGATCCTCTCCACCATGCGCCAATGATGTTCCTTAGGTACTTGCATGTGTTGACTCACCTGATTCACAGCAAAACAAATGTCAGGTCTAGTTATAGTGAGGTAGATCAATTTGCCAACTAGTTTTCTATAGAGTTTAGGATCCTGATAAGGTTTGCTGTCTTCAATCTCCCCCTCTCGTGGGACTTTGTAGCCATCCTCCATAGGCATCCTTGCTGTCTTGCCTCCATAAGCACCTGCACCTTTCAAAAGATCAAGTGTATACTTCCTTTGGGACATGAACAAACCTTCCTTGGATCTACATATCTCAATTCCAAGAAAGTATTTCATTTCTCCCAAGTCTTTAATCTCAAACATGGATTTAAGAAACTCCTTGGTTGCTATGATACCTTCCTTATCACTCCCTGTGATAATGATATCATCAACATACACAAGGAGTGCAATCATACCTGAGGGAGTCGTGAGTGTGAAGAGGGTGTGATCTAGTTCAGACTTCTTGAAGCCTCGGCCATTAAGAGTAGTGCTCAACTTGTTGTACCACGCTCTTGGTGATTGCTTCAGCCCATAGATGGCTTTCTTCAGTCTCAATATTGAGATGAAGACCAAGGAGGCTGAGACAGTAACTTTAGAGTTTTACTGTGGTAACTTTATTTTAACCACAGTAACTACTTGGGGAAGTTATCTGATGGGATGAGAAGGTAACTTAGTGAAGAGAAGAGAGGAAACTCGACCAAAGAGGATAAGTGAGGTTAAGGAAGGATAAGGGATCACTTTGACAGCCTGTGTGATGCTGGAAAGGAGAAGTTACCTTTATACTAGTGCAAGCATGTGAGAAAGCACAGCCAAGTGATTCAAAAGGAGTTCCAGCCTGTCCTTTGACTACACATGCTTAACCATTTCGAATTTCCTTGTTGCTCTCTCTATTAATACTTGTAAACCTCATCAGTTATTAATTAATGGAGTTTTGAGTCTCTCTCTCTTTATTCTCTCACTAGAATCTCTTAATCTCTTTAATCTTTTCATCTGATTATCTCTGATTGGTTGAATCATGCTCTAATACACAAAAGTGTATATGGTATCAGAGCCAGGTTGCTAAAAAGGGGAGAGTGTGATTTCGTTTTTCATAAAATCTGGGTGTTCTTGAGTGTTCTTGAGGGTTCTTGAGTGTTCTTGGTGTTCTTGAGTTCTGGTCTTTATTATCTGAGTGGTGTGAGATATTCTGATGGATTCAAACTATCTCAACATGGAAATGAAGCACAGATCTAGTACAACCATGGAGCTTGAAGAAGAGAGGGATGGCGATTGGTCAAGATGGGCAAAGAGAGCTTTGGAAAGCTGTGGGTTATGGAGTAGTCATGGAAAGGGGAAACCTTTCATGGAAATGGCTACTGAAGAAGGTCAGACAAGAGGTCTGAAGCTGGGAAATGAAGTTGTTCAAGGAGACACTACAAAGAGTGAGATTGAAGCAACTTTAGGCAAGTCCAAGCTTGTGAGAGTCGTTGAGGACAGAGGGGTGATCCGCGGCTTGAGACAAGGAAAGGATGAGTGTTATCAGCTTGTGGGAAGGCTGAGAGAAGTATGGTCGGAGCTAGATGGGGTGAAGACACACACATCAAATCCGAGATGTTGTCAAGAAAGGAGGAAGCAAGATGTGATCTTCAGCTTCCTTATGGAAGAGGTATGTGAGCTTGTTAAATATACTTGTGATGTGTGGGAAATGAACAGGAAGCCAGAAAGATGGAAGGGAGGTACAAGCTGTAAGAGGGGAAGGTTGAGAAAACTTTCTAAGGAGTGGTTAATGAAGAGAAGGGCATGGAGAAAGGATAGCGAGTCTGAGCACTTAAGTGACAGGATGAGTGTAATCTTGAAGAGAATCAAGGATGTACTTCAGCAGATGGTTATAGGAGAGTGTTCATACTCAGCTTACATGGGAGAGACAGTAGGAGACAGTGCGGATATGAGAGGAATGGATACCAAGAGGGCAGATGAGTGTGTGACAAAGAAGGAATGGGATGAGTTGGTTAAGCATGTGTATGCTTTGGCTACGACCCGGAGTCTGGGTGCTCCTGCCAAAGCATCTACATCTAAACCCATCATCATTGACTCTGGAGCAACACACCACATGATCAGTGACAAGAGACTAATCAGTGAGGTTAAAGCAGCAACAGGGAGTGTCATGATAGCCAATGGTACCAGGATCCCAATAGAAGGAGTGGGAAACCTCAAGCTGTTTGAGAAGAACTCCACTGCCTTCTACCTACCTCAGTTTACATCCAATCTAATCTCAGTTAAGAAGGCTACAGTTGATCTGGATTGTCAAGTGGTTTTCAGACCAAATGAAGTTGAGTTCCAGGATTTGAAGACTGGAAGGGTTATTGGCAGAGGAGACAGCAAGCATCAGCTCTATCATCTCCAAACAACTGAGGCGCCTAGTCCTGTGGAGTCTGTGTGTTTAAGCAGCACAACGGATAGGTGTGATAATCTCACATGGCATGCAAGGCTGGGACATCCTCATGCCAAGGCAATTGAACTGATTCTACCAAGTATGGCGTTCAATCACTTGGAGTGTGAAGCTTGTATACTTGGAAAGCACTGTAGGACTGTCTTCCCAACATCAGAAACCAGATATGAGAATTGCTTTGATCTGGTGCATTCAGACGTGTGGACAGCTCCCTGTATGTCTAGAGACAGCCATAAGTACTTTGTGACTTTCATTGATGAGAAGTCCAAGTACACATGGATCACCATGATTCCCTCCAAAGACAGAGTCCTAGAAGCCTTCATGAACTTCCAAGCATATGTTACTAATCAGTACAATGCCACTGTGAGGATTCTGAGGTCTGATAATGGAGGAGAATACACTAGCAATGCTTTCAAGAGTCATCTTGCAAAGCATGGGATTGTGCAACAAACTAGCTGTCCTTACACACCACAACAAAATGGGGTGGCTGAGAGGAAGAACAGACATTTGATGGAGGTTGCGAGATCAATCATGTTCCACATGAATGTCCCTAAGAGGTTTTGGAGTGATGCTGTTCAGACTGCTTGCTATCTCATCAATAGAGTGCCAACCCGTGTCTTGAAGAAACTATCTCCCTTTGAAGTATTGAACAAGGCCAAGCCACACATTGATCATTTGAGAGTCTTTGGGTGCTTATGTTATGTGATGATTCCCGGAGAAAGAAGGTATGAACTTTAGAGAATCTGAGTTTGATATAAGAAAAGAAAGGGATTAGAGAAGTTTAGAGGTGATTTAGAACGAGTTTAGCTAAGAGTTTAGTGTGGAATCATGATTGAGAGTCTTTGAGTCTAAGCGAGTGTTTTTGTGTCAAGAACTGTATTATTATCATTAATGAAGAGATTACAAATATATAGGAGAGGATACAAGGGTTTTCCTTAAAGGTAAAGTAAGCAAAGCATGTGGAGTCAAGGATAAGATAAGCGCCTAATTCAAACTAAGCCAATGGGAGACTCCACATGTGTGGGATGAATGGATAAGGTTGCTTTCCCTTTCCAGCTGCATACAGCCTGTCAAGCCGCGGCCTTATCCTTCCCTCAACGGTCTGATCAAGTGCTGGTAACTCTTCATAGTTACCATCTCCCTTTTCACAAGTAACCATCCTGTATAGTGAAGAGTGTTACCCAAGACTTGTACGGCCACTCCTCATGTACGGAGTGTACGGATTGTACGAACTCAGCCTCCTCAATCCCTTTCTTCCTAATGCTTCACTACTTCATGCCCTTTCCTCCCATTCATTACTCATCACTCCATTTCATGATCTCATCTCAAAATGATCTCATCTCAACACTCCCCCTCAAGCTTAGCTTTGTGAAAGTCTAAGCTTGGATAGCCATGAGATCTTCCTCATTAAAAACCTTACCAAAGAAAACCCATTGGGACAAAACTTTGATAAGGGAAAAAGAGTAAAGACCTCATAGCTAAGGGGCTTAGCTCCTTCTCGTGAGATCAATGAGTCCTAGCCGGCTATGAATGGACTCAATTGTCTTCTGCCTTGCTGCCTTTGTGAACACATCTGCTAGCTGATCTTCACTTCTTGTGTAACATGGTAAGATGACTCCAAGAAGTATCATCTGCCTCACCTTGTGACAATCTACCTCAATGTGCTTGGTTCTCTCATGGAAGACTGAGTTGGTGGCAATGTGTATAGCAGCCTGGTTGTCGCAATGCATTGTCATTGGAGTGGATTGAGTAATCTCCAAGTGCTTCAGTATCCCTTTGATCCACACAAGCTCATTAGTCAACTTCAGCATGGCTCGGTATTCAGCTTCAGCACTTGAGCATGAGACCACCTTCTGCTTCTTACTCTTCCAAGTTACCAAGTTCCCTCCAATGAATGTGCAGTAGCCAGTTGTGGACCTTCTATCTGCTCTATCTCCTGCCCAATCCGCATCACAGTAGCCCACAACTTCAGTACTCCCATTACACCCCATCCACACTCCTTGATCCGCTGAGCCATTGAGATACATCAAGATCCGGTTCACCATTCCCCAATGATGTTCTTTTGGAACTTGCATATGCTGGCTTACCTGGTTCACAGCAAAACAAATATCAGGACGTGTGATGGTTAGGTATATAAGCTTACCCACTAGCTTCCTATAAAGCTTTGCATCCTTGAATGGTGGACTGTCTTCAATCTCCCCCTCACGTGGAACCTTGTATCCATCTTCCAAGGGAGTCTTGGCCGTCTTTCCATCAAGCTTACCTGCATCTTTCAACAGATCAAGTGTATACTTTCTTTGGGATAGAAACAACCCTTCCTTGGATCTACATATCTCAATTCCAAGGAAGTATTTCATCTCTCCCAAGTCTTTAATCTCAAAAACAGATTTAAGAAAGTCTTTGGTAGCTTGTATCTCTTCTTTATCACTACCTGTTATAATGATGTCATCTACATATACAAGTAGAACGACAATACCTGAAGGTGTGTTGAGTGTGAAGAGAGTATGATCAAGCTCTGACTTCCTAAAGCCTCTTCCATTCAGAGTTGTGCTCAACTTGTGGTACCATGCCCTTGGTGATTGTTTCAGACCATAGATAGCTTTCTTTAGTCTGAGAACATTCCCTTTCTTCACCAAGTGCTCTAGACCAGGAGGAGGTAACATATACACTTCATCTTCTAGTTCCCCTTGTAGGAATGCATTCTTCACATCCATTTGCCATAAACCCCACTCAAGGTTTACCGCAAGTGATAGGACAATCCTGATGGTATGTAGTTTAGCAACCGGTGCAAATGTGTCTATATAATCCTCTCCATATGTTTGAGTAAATCCTCTTGCAACCAACCGAGTCTTCTTTCTATCAATCTGTCCATTTGCTAGGTACTTGATTGTAAAGATCCATCTACTCGACACTGCTCTCTTCCCTTTAGGTAACTCACTCTCATACCAAGTGTCATTCTTGATCATTGCATTGGATTCAGCTCCTACTGATTCCCTCCATTCCTTGTCCTTCATGGCTTCCTCATATGACTTCGGAACATGGCTCTCATCTAAGCTTACCATAAAGGCACAATGTTCTTCTGGATAATGAGCAAAGGAACACACAGCTTGAGTGGTGCAGCCTGGGTATGGCTTAAACTCTGGATCACTTGAAGGTGGATGGATAGAGGGCGTTCTAAGAGGCTACTAGCTCTCCTTTGAACTATGAACGTCTCCCTTAGCCTGTGGGTTGGCGCCAAGGATGGTTTGCTACTCAAAGACACAAGATCACCTTGTATTGTCTAAGATGGGATTCACAGGAATTCCTTCCTTTAAGTGAGATCAATGTTCTAGAGCTGAACAGAGAAAGCTAGAGACAAGACAACAACGTTGACTGAATAATTCTTAGACTGAAAGTTGAGAAAACAAAGCTGCAGCCTCCATGTTCTTAAAGTAAAAATCGAAAACCCTAATGCTAAACCAAGGTGGTTTAATTCTAATTCTAATCCTAATTGTCTTTGGTTTAAATTAAATGAAAGCCCAATAACCAAACCCTTACAAAGTAATTAAATTAAACCAACAAGCTGGTTTATCTTGATCTCCTTGCCTTGAACCAAGGCCCACGGTTTTGGCTATCTCCTGGAGCCTCTCCTCTTGTGCTCTCAATCTTGATCTGGTTACTGGTCCACTCCACAAGCTGGCTAGCTCATTTGGTTCTTCTCTGCTCAAGTCTGGTTCTTCTCTTCTCAAGTCTGGCTCTTCTCTGCTCAAGTCTGGCTCTTCTCTTCTCAAGTCTGGCTCTCCCTCATCAGACTCACTCAGCTCTCCAATGTCTCTACTCATGGCTACACCATCCCCTCCTCCTTTAAAAGGATTTGACCTCAAATCCAAATCATCTGCAATAAAAGGATCCAAGTCAGAAACATTGAAAGTAGAACTGATTGTATATTTCCCTTCAAGATCAATCTGGTAGGCATTGTTGTTGATTCTCTTCAGCACTTTGAAAGGTCCATCTTTCCTTGGCAGCAACTTTGATTTCCTCTCAACAGGAAACCTCTCTTTTCTCATGTGAATCCACACAAGATCACCCGGTTCAAGTACTAGCTCCTTGCGCCCCTTGTTCTTCTGTCTCTCATACATCTTGGTCCTCTCCTCAATGTTCTTCCTGACCTGTTCATGCAAAGACAAAACAAACTCGGCCTTTTGCTTGCCATCAAGGTTAGTTTGTTCTTTTAAAGGTAAAGCAAATAAGTCAAGAGGAGACAATGGATTAAAACCATAAACAACTTGAAAAGGAGAAAGTTTAGTAGCTGAATGCACTGCTCTGTTATATGCAAACTCTACATGTGGTAAACAATCCTCCCATGTCCTAATGTTACTCTTAATGATGGCACGCAAAAGAGTAGACAATGTCCTATTGACTGATTCAGTTTGACCATCAGTTTGGGGATGACAAGTAGTTGAAAACAATAGCTTAGTTCCCAACTTTCCCCACAGAGTTTTCCAGAAGTAGCTAAGGAACTTAGTATCTCTATCAGAAACTATAGTCCTAGGCATACCATGCAATCTAACAACTTCTCTAAAGAATAGATCAGCTACCAAAGATGCATCATCAGTTTTATGACAAGGTATGAAGTGAGCCATCTTAGAAAATCTATCAACAACCACAAAGATGCTATCTCTTCCTTTCCTAGTTCTAGGCAATCCTAAGACAAAGTCCATAGAGATATCAATCCATGGTGCAGTAGGAATAGGGAGAGGTGTATACAAACCTGTTGGTTGGACCTTAGACTTGGCTTGCTTGCACACGACACACCTTGAGCACACACGCTCCACTTCTTTCTTCATGCTCGGCCAGTAGAAGTGCTCCTGCAAGGTGGAGAGTGTTTTGGCGACCCCAAAGTGTCCCATCAGCCCTCCTGCGTGAGCTTCCCTAACATACAATTCTCTCAAAGAACCACTAGGAACACACAGGCGGTTATCATAGAAAAGAAATCCTTTTACTTGATAGAATTTTCCACTAGCATGTTTCTCAGATTCTCTAAACACATCTTTAAACTCAGGATCATTAGCATAGCAAGATTTGATATGTTCAAATCCTAAGAGTTTAGTTTCCATTGAAGATAAAAGAGTATACCTTCTGGAGAGTGCATCAGCCACTACATTCTCCTTACCTTTCTTGTAGTGGATGACATAAGGAAAGGTCTCAATGAACTCCACCCACCTGGCGTGTCTCTTGTTCAGCTTCTGTTGCCCTTTGAGATGTTTAAGGGATTCATGATCTGTATGGATCACAAACTCCTTAGGCCACAAGTAATGTTGCCACACTTGTAAAGCTCTCACCAAGGCATACAGCTCCTTGTCATAGGTAGGATAGTTTAAGGTGGCGCCTCCTAGTTTCTCACTGAAATAAGCTATGGGTTTCTTATCCTGCATCAACACAGCTCCAATTCCAATACCAGATGCATCACATTCAATTTCAAAAGTCTTAGAAAAGTCAGGAAGTGCAAGTAAGGGAGCACTTGTTAACTTCTCTTTTAGCATTTGAAATGCCTCTTCTTGTGCTGGTCCCCAAGTGAAACCTACACTCTTCTTGACTACTTCAGTCAGTGGTGCTGCAACTGTACTGAAATCTCTCACAAACCTCCGGTAGAAGCCAGCAAGTCCATGAAAACTTCTGACCTCTCCAATAGATTTAGGAATCGGCCACTCCCTGATAGCTTTCACCTTTTCCTCATCAACCTGTATGCCCTGTGAAGTCACAACAAAACCTAAAAAGACAAGGTTATCTGTGCCAAAAGAGCACTTCTTATAGTTAGCATACAGATTTTCTTTTCTAAGCACATCTAGAACTTGCTTCAAGTGGTTAACATGTTCTTTCATAGTCTTGCTGTAAATCAGGATATCATCGAAGTAAACAACTACAAATCGTCCTATCAAAGCTCTCAAGACGTGATTCATTAATCTCATGAAAGTACTAGGTGCATTAGTAAGCCCAAAAGGCATCACAAGCCATTCATACAATCCTAACTTAGTTTTAAAGGCAGTTTTCCACTCATCTCCTTCTTTCATTCTAATCTGGTGGTAACCACTCTTTAAATCAATTTTAGAGAAGACACATGAACCATGTAGCTCATCTAGCATATCATCTAAGCGAGGAATAGGATGCCTGTACTTAACTGTTATGTTGTTGATGGCTCTGCAGTCCACACACATCCTCCAGCTTCCATCTTTCTTTGGCACCAAAAGGACAGGTACAGCACAAGGACTCATACTCTCCCTGATATGTCCCTTCTCCATTAGCTCATTGACTTGTTTCTGAAGCTCCTTGGTCTCCACAGGGTTGGTCCTGTATGCTGGACGGTTTGGTAAAGTAGCTCCTGGTACAAAGTCAATCTGGTGCTCTATTCCCCTAATAGGCGGCAGACCTATGGGATTGTCCTCTGGGAACACATCTCTATACTCCTGCAAAAGACACTCAATCTCCTCTGGAATCTCAGGAGCAGGGTTAGTAGTAGAGCTCAACAATTCTTTGTAAACTACTAGTATAAAATTTGATTGTTCAATCACAGCAGTTTTGATATCTTTAGCAGTAGCAAAGAGGTTGAGTTTACTTACCTGGCTGGTCTCTTCAAGAAGCAAGGACTTGCTGGCGGCCTTGGACTCTCCTCTCTTCATTTTGAGATGCATCTGATCCTGGTGTACCTCCTGAGGGGTCATTGGCGCCAGGGTAACTTGTTTCTCCTTATGATAAAAGTGTATCTGTTGGTAAAGCCATCATGTACTGATCTCTTATCATACTGCCATGGACGTCCAAGAAGGATGTGGCTAGCTTCCAGGGGTGCTACATCACAAGTGATCTCATCCTGGTACTTTCCCACTGATAGCAATACCTTCACTTGCTTGGTGATCTTTAATCCTCCCTCATCATTGATCCATTGCAACAGATATGGCTTAGGATGCTTGAACACTTGAAGACCCAACTTCTCCACCAACTCAGCACTTGCTACATTAGTACAACTTCCTCCATCAATGATCAAGCTACAAACCTTTTCTTGAATCAAGCATCTGGTGTGAAACAAGTTTTCCCTTTGCTCATCTTCTTTGGTTTTAGGTTGAGCATTGAGAAGTCTCCTGGTGACTAATAGCTCTCCACGGACAGGGTACTCCACGCCTTCCTCATCAGACTCTTGGCCGGCGTCCTCCTCTTCAGATATCACCTCCCCGTCGGCTAAGATAGTCATCACCTTCTTGTTGGTGCACTCATTAGCATAGTGACCAAAGCCATGACACTTGAAACACTTAATGTTCCTGGTCTTAGTAGGTGTGGCTACTCCTTTACCCTTGTCATCTCTCTTGGTCTCCACTGAAGAAGAACCTTCTTTGGACTTATCCCCTGGCTTATCTTCCTTGGAGTAGGCCGGTTTTGAAGCAGGAGTGTATGAAGACCGGGTAGAGCTCTTTCTCTTGTTCTGCTGCTCAATCAAAATAGCCTTATGTAGCAGTTCATCCATGTCCTCATACTCTTGTAGCTCCAACCTATCTTGTATATCTCTGTTAAGACCTCCTTGGAATCTAGCCATAGTAGCTTCTACTTCTTCTTCTAAGTCAGCTTTCAACATGAGTGTTTCCATCTCCTGGTGATAGTCCTCTACACTCTTAGATCCTTGAGAAAGCCTTCTCAACTTCTGGTGTAGATCTCTTCCATAGTGATTAGGAACAAATCTCTTCTTCATCACAGTTTTCATCTCAAACCAGGAAGCTACCTGAGGCTCTCCATTGCGTCTCCTGGTAGTAGCAATCTGATCCCACCAGCTAATAGCATAACCACAGAATTCAGTAGCTGCTAGTCTCACTTTTCTCTCCTCAGTGATGAACTGTTGGCAATTGAAAACCAGTTCAATCTTCTTCTCCCACTCTAAGTAAGCATCAGGATCATTCTTCCCATGGAATGGAGGGATTCTAAGCTTGAGATTGCCTAGGTTATCAGTAGCTGGTCGCCTGCGGTTGTGATTTCTACCATGATGACTAGCCTGAGATCCATCATCACTTTCATCAGCTGAATCTTCTTGATAATGTTCTCCATAAATCCCACGACCCCTAAGCTCAACTCGTTGCCCTCTTATAGGTCCAATGCGTGCTCTCTGAGCTCCAGCAGCAACCGCGTCCCTCTCTTGCCCTGCATTATCACCAGGTAAAGTTTCATTAGCTTGTTGAGCACGGTTGTAAGTATTTTGCATTCTTCTGGTTATCTC
Organism: Brassica rapa; assembly: GCF_000309985.2. NCBI lineage: Eukaryota > Viridiplantae > Streptophyta > Magnoliopsida > Brassicales > Brassicaceae > Brassica > Brassica rapa. The sequence continues at coordinate 24,310 of NW_022610737.1, forward strand.
AGCTATCATAGCCTCAAATTGAACTTGGTTGAGGTTGATTTGCTGGACAGCCGGTTCTCCTGAACTCTCAGGTTGCTTTCCATCTCGCCTCTCTTCACTCATTGTTCCTGAAATAGTTAGAGAAAACACAAAGCCAGGAACAAAATTATCTCTCTCTCACTCAAGTTTTCAAATCGCCAAGTCTCAGCTCTTCCCACAAGTTCAGTTGAAAAACAAAGTTCTACACTTAAGATCTAGAACTAAAACCCCAATGAATCAGATAGAAAGTATTAAGAGATTTAGGCACCAGCTGACTTTACCACCCTGAGCTGGATTTCTCTTCAGCTAGCTGGATTACTCTTCAGCTATATATATTTTTTTTGATTTGGATCAGAGATCTCTTTTCTTTTTTTTTTTTGATTTGCAGGGTTGGCTCAGCTGGCTTACAACAGATAGAAAGATAAGAGAAGTGTTTGATGGAATGAATGATCTGAGTAGTCAAATTGCAAACCCTAACCTTCAAGTGGCTCTGATACCACTTGGTGCAGCCTGGGTATGGCTTAAACTCTGGATCACTTGAAGGTGGATGGATAGAGGGTGTTCTAAGAGGCTACTAGCTCTCCTTTGAACTATGAACGTCTCCCTGAGCCTGTGGGTTGGCGCCAAGGATGGTTTGCTACTCAAAGACACAACATCACCTTGTATTGTCTAAGATGGGATTCACAGGAATTCCTTCCTTTAAGTGAGATCAATGTTCTAGAGCTGAACAGAGAAAGCTAGAGACAAGACAACAAAGTTGACTGAATAATTCTTAGATTGAAAGTTGAGAAAACAAAGCTGCAGCCCCCATGTTCTTAAAGTAAAAATCGAAAACCCTAATGCTAAACCAAGGTGGTTTAATTCTAATTCTAATCCTAATTGTCTTTGGTTTAAATTAAATGAAAGCCCAATAACCAAACCCTTACAAAGTAATTAAATTAAACCAACAAGCTGGTTTATCTTGATCTCCTTGCCTTGAACCAAGGCCCACGGTTTTGGCTATCTCCTGGAGCCTCTCCTCTTGTGCTCTCAATCTTGATCTGGTTACTGGTCCACTCCACAAGCTGGCTAGCTCATTTGGTTCTTCTCTGCTCAAGTCTGGTTCTTCTCTTCTCAAGTCTGGCTTTCTCTGCTCAAGTCTGGCTCTTCTCTTCAAGTTGCTTCCCTCATCACCCTTTTTTCTGGGCCCCCCCATTCAGACTCATCAGCTTCTCCAATGTCTCTCTCATGGCCCCCATTGAGAGGGATGTTTCACAGCCTGGGCATTGTAGTACACTCTCGTGTTTACCCGTTGAACTATCCTTTCTCACTCGTGCTTCTTCTCAATGGCTGCACGGCCGGCTCTGGTTCAGGTTCAGTTGTAGTTGCATTAGTTTTCCTCTTGATCCTCTTGATCTGGCTCGGTACCTCCCTATCTTCATGCATCATACTTTGATCCTGATCACCTGAGCCTTCTTGATCGTGGCTTTCAACATGTACTTCAGCGGTTCAGGTGTTGTTTCCCCCCCATGATCTAAGTTTGATGCCTCGGTAGGTTGTGTGTTTGTTGTGCTGCGTCTTTCCTTCGGATCCTGGGTAGTATGTATCCCAAGGCCCTCTAGAATGCTTCTAAGGCTGGCCGCTCTATCTGACTCTCTTGTCAATTCTAGCAACTCATCTTGATTCTTTTCCTCATAGAACCCTTAGCTTCAATGAACTTCACATCTCTAGAGACTAGAACCTTCTAGTAGTAGGATCATAGCACTTGTAACCCTTTTGAGTAGTAGAGTAGCCAACAAACATAGCTCTTGTGCTGGTTGCTTCAAGCTTGTTTCTCAACTCTTTTGGCCTCAGAACAAAGCATAGACATCCAAAGATCGCATATGCTCCAATGATGGCTTGTACCTGTTCAAGGCTTCAAAAGGGGACTGATCATGTAGAATCTTAGTTGGGATCCGGTTGATTAGATAACAGGATGTAGCCACAGCATCACTCCAAAACCTCTTAGGGACATTTGCTTGAAACATCATTGATCTTGCCACCTCCATGAGATGCCTATTCTTTCTCTCAGCCACTCATTTTGCTGAGGAGTATAAGGACAACTCGTTTGGTGTAGTATCCATGTTGAGCTAGATGTTGCTTGAAGGCTTGACCAGTGTATTCCCCACCATTATCTGATCTCAAAATTTTAATCTTGGCATTGTAATGGTTAGTCCCATAGTTTTGAAAATTTTTAAAAGCTTCAAGCACCCTATCTTTGGTTTGAATAAGTGTTATCCAGGTGTATTTCGATTTTTCATCTATGAATGTGACAAAGTATTTAAAACTATCCTAGACAAGCAAGAGAGTCCAAACATCAGAGTGAATTAAATCAAAGCACTTGTCATAAACAGTAGATGAAATGGGAAACACAGTTTTACAATGCTTGCCTAAGATGCAAGCTTCACAATCCTTATTTTCAAATACCACACCTGGTAACATCCAGTTTAAAGCCCTAACATGGGGATGACCTAGTCTAGCATGCCACAATGCATTTTTATTCATCATAGAAGAGAAGTAAGTGAGGCACAAGTAATCAGAAACAGGAGCTAGTTCTTCAAGTAAATATAAATCTCCCTGGTAACTCCTTTTCCAATCAACTGGCTGCTCTCAATATCCTGAAACTTCACATCATTAGGACTGAATATAACATTGCAATTAAGATCTGTAGTGCATTTCTTACAGATAATAGATTGATGTGAAGTCAGGCATGTAAAATGCTTTAGATTCTTTATCAAACAATTTTAGCTTGCCAATTCCTCTAATTGGGATTTTATCTCCATTTGCAATCATAACATGTCCATTTGTAGGTTCAATGTCTCTAATCAAGCTAGTATCACTAATCATGTGATGAGATGCTCCTGAATCAACTACCAATGGTTAAACAGATTGTGTGCAATATGAGACTGTCCTAGTATGCTAGTAGGCTTATAAGCAATGCTTGAGTGTTCAGGTTCTCTAGCAATACTATACGGTTCATATGATGCACCAAAAGAGTAACCAAGAGTACCAAGTGTGTTACCGTTCTCCTTTTAGCATTTTGATGAGGGAGTCAAGGTCTGATCTCCTCAGGCTCGTTCTCACGGTTGTTCTGAAGGCTTGGTTGAGCTGTGTAAGTCACCAGGGCCTTGCTATCTCCAGGCTCACGTGTCCCGCCCTCTACAGCTTGGCCTGAGCTCCCAGCAACACTTGAACTCCCCGGCTCACTTCCAGCATACGAGACATTGGCTCTCCCATCTTTCTCTCTGAGAACTTGGCCGGCTTCAGATGAGGGTGCAAGATCCAGCACTGGTTCTTCTTGTGACCTTGTCTCTTGCAGTGATCACAATTTCCCGTGAACTTCTTTGCATCATATGTTAGAGCTTGCACGGTTTGCTTGTGGAACCTCAGCTTGGTTTGCAAGAGTGATCTCCCCTTTCCCTCCAAAGAGACCAATAGACCCTCCTCCTTCTGAACTTGCGCCCACACGTCCTCAAGATCAGGTAACTTTCCGGACTCAGAATGTGTTTGATGAGGCTGTTGTAGCTTGGATTCAATGTGAGCAGCAACCCAAACACCTTATCCTGCTCGCGTCTCTCAGCCAGCTCATCTAGGTTGGTTGTGCCTGGCCTCAGCATCTCTAGTTCGGACCACAAGGCTCTGAACCTCCCAAGATGCTTAGTGAACTCCATGTCCTCCTGTGTCAAGCTGTTGATAGCACGTTTCACTTCAAACACACGGCTCAAGTTTGAGATGTTACCATAAACCTTCTTTAGCGTGTCCCAAAGATCCTTTGCTGTCTCACAGTGCTGTATGCCTCCAGGATAGGACACTTCAAGAGACCGTGGAGTATGGACATCACCAGCTGATCATCCTGCTCCCACTTCTCCTCATCGCACTCGACAACCTCCTTGTCGCCTTCATAAGTAATGAGCTTTGGGGCTTCACTCTGTGTGATATGTCCCCATAAACCCTTACTCCCCACTGCGGTCTTCACCAAACGAGACCACAAAAGATAGTTACCCCCCTTGAGAGTAACCGGAACCACAGCTTTGTTGCTTCCATTTCAGACCCACTCGGATAAATGAAATGCAACTCAAGTGTTCTTAGTAATCAAACCCAGATTATGATTAACCTGGCTCTGATACCATATGAACTTTAGAGAATCTGAGTTTGATATAAGAAAAGAAAGGGATTAGAGAAGTTTAGAGGTGATTTAGAACGAGTTTAGCTAGAGTTTAGTGTGGAATCATGATTGAGAGTCTTTGAGTCTAAGCGAGTGTTTTTGTGTCAAGAACTGTATTATTATCATTAATGAAGAGATTACAAATATATAGGAGAGGATACAAGGTTTTTTCCTTAAAGGTAAAGTAAGCAAAGCATGTGGAGTCAAGGATAAGATAAGCGCCTAATTCAAACTAAGCCAATGGGAGACTCCACATGTGTGGGATGAATGGATAAGGTTGCTTTCCCTTTCCAGCTGCATACAGCCTGTCAAGCCGCGGCCTTATCCTTCCCTCAACGGTCTGATCAAGTGCTGGTAACTCTTCATAGTTACCATCTCCCTTTCACAAGTAACCATCCTGTATAGTGAAGAGTGTTACCCAAGACTTGTACGGCCACTCCTCATGTACGAGTGTACGGATTGTACGAACTCAGCCTCCTCAATCCCTTTCTTCCTAATGCTTCACTACTTCATGCCCTTTCCTCCCATTCATTACTCATCACTCCATTTCATGATCTCATCTCAAAATGATCTCATCTCAACAGAAGGAACAAGCTAGAAGCAAAGAGTACTAAAGCTATGTTCATTGGGTACTCAATCACTCAGAAAGGCTACAAATGTTATGATCCAATAACTAGGAGGGTTATGGTATCTAGAGAAGTGAAGTTTGTTGAGTCTAAAGGGTATTATGAGAGAAGAAATGGGAAGACCTAGAGGATCTGTCCCGAGCTCCATCAGAGAAGGCAACAACATTGAGAGTGTTGTTGGAGAGGCTAGGGATGGATTATCCCAAGATCAGGAACCAGGAAGAACGGCCTTCTAATCAAACTGGAGACGCTGGAGGAACAACCCCTCTTGATCATGAGAGGGGGAATGGATCTGAATCAGGGAGCAGGAGCATAACCAAGAGGATTCAGGTCAGCATGATCAGGAGGAGACACGAAGTAGAGAGTGAAGCTCAGTCAGGTGGAAATGAGCAGGGAGAACCTACTGGTTTAAGAGAGGAAGCACAAGAGAATGTTCAGGCTGAGACAGGTTGAGACCTTGCGGAGGAGCACAAGGATAAGGAGGGATCCTTCCAACTGGGTAAACACGAGAGTGTACTACAATGCCCAGGCTGGGGAGCATCCCTCTCAAGCCGTGTGTTCCTTTGCAGAGTTTCCAGAAGAGCACATGGTGTTTATGTGTAACTTGGATGAGAATGAGATACCAAGATCTTATGAAGAAGCTATGAAGCACAAGGTTTGGAGAGATTCAGTAGGAGATGAAAGGGATGCAATGATCAGGAATGATACTTGGTATGAGAGTGAGTTACCTAAAGGGAAGAAGGAGTTTCAAGCAGATGGATCTTCACCATCAAGTACTTGCAAATGGGGAGATAGATAGGCGCAAGACTAGGCTGGTTGCAAGAGGATTTACACAGACTTATGGGGAAGATTACATTGATACTTTTGCACCAGTGGCCAAGCTTCACACAATTCGAATTGTGTTATCTATTGCAACAAACTTGGAGTGGGATTTGTGGCAAATGGATGTGAAGAATGCTTTCTTGCAAGGTGAACTTGAAGATGAAGTATACATGCATCCACCTCCTGGTCTTGAGCATCTAGTAAAGCCAGGGAATGTTTTGAGATTGAAGAAGGCTATATATGGGCTGAAGCAGTCTCCTAGAGCTTGGTACAGAAAGCTTAGTACAACTCTCAATGGGAGAGGGTTCAGGAAGTCTGAACTAGATCATACACTCTCACACTGGTTGGACCATCAGGGATCATAGTGATTTTGGTGTATGTGGATGATTGATTATCACAGGGAGTGATAAGGCTGGGATTAAAGCCACCAAAGAGTTTTCAAGTCTGTGTTTGATATTAAAGACTTGGGAGAGATGAAGTATTTTGGGGATTGAGATATGCAGATCTAAGGAGGGTTTGTTTATGTCTCAAAGGAGTATACTATGGATATGCTGAAGGAGACTGATGTGCTTGGAGGGAAGATAGCTAAGACACCTCTTGGAAGGGTATAAAGTCTTGCGTGAGGGGGAGGTTGAAGAGAACCAGTTGTTTGAGGATGCTAAGCTGTATAGGAGGATGGGTGGGTAAGCTGATCTACTTGACTATCACCAGACCTGATATGCTTTGCTGTGAATCAGTGAGCC
>NW_022610738.1:0-34451 GCF_000309985.2 Brassica rapa
TCTGTGTGTGTCTGTCAGCACACACAGAACGTCCGTGGGGTCACACACACACAGGACATCATGGGTGTTCGTCAGCACACACAGGACATCCGTGTCTGTCGTGTCTGTCCTCAGCACACACAGGGACATTCGTGGCTGTACGTGTATGGACGTGTGTGTCCGTCAGCACACACATGACGTCCGTGGCTGTCCATCAGTACACATATAAGCACGTTGGTCCTTGGACTTCCGCACGCTGACCCCTTCTTGTGACTGTTCGGATGAATTGGCCCTCGTGGGCTGTCTGTCAGTACACACAGACGTCCGTGGGTGTCCGCAAGCACACACAGGACGTCTGTGGCTGTCCGTGTGTGTCCATCTGTGTCCGTCAACACACACAGAACGTCCGTGGCTGTCCGTCAGTACACATATCAGCACGTTGTCCTTGGACTCAGCATGCTGGCCCTTCCCGTGGACTGTTTGGGTGATTTTGTCTCAATGGGCTGTCTGTTCAGTACACACAGGACGTCCATGGATGTCCGCCAGCACACACAGACGTCCGGGCTGTTTGTGGCTGTCTGTCAGCACACACAGGATATCCGTGTGTGTCCGTGTGTGTCTGTCAGAACACAGGACGTTCGTGGGTGTCGTCAGCACACAAGGACGTCCGTGTGTGTCCGTAAGCATGCACAGGACGTCCGTGGCTGTCCGTGTGTGTCCGTCACACACACCAGACGTCTGTGGCTGTCCATCAGTACACAGATCAGCACGTTGGTCCTTGGACTCTGCACGCTGGCCCTTTCTGTGGACTGTTTGGGTGATTTTGGCCCACGTGGGCTATCTGTTCAGTACACACAGGACGTCCGTGGGTGTCCGCCAGCACACCACAGGACGTCCGTGGCGGTCCGTGTGTGTCCGTCAGCACACACATGACGTCCGTGGCTGTCCATCAGTAACATATCAGCACGCTGGCCCTTCCCGTGGACTGTTTGGGTGATTTTGGCCCACGTGGGCTGTCTGTTCAGTACACACAGGACGTCTGTGGGTGTCCGTCAGCACACACTGGACGTTCGTGTGTGTCCGTCAGCACACACAGGACGTTCGTGGCTGTGTGTGTGTGTCCGTGTGTGTCTGTCAGCACACACATGACGTCTGTGGCTGTCCATCAGTACACATATCAGCACGTGTGTCCTTTGACTCCGCACGCTGACCCTTCCTGCGGACTGTTCGGGTGATTTTGGCCCTCGTGGGCTGTCTGTTCAGTACACATAGGACGTGCGTGGGTGTCCGCCAGCACACACAGGACGTCTGTGGCTGTGTGTGTGTGTCCGTCTGTGTCCGTCAGCACACACAGGACGTTGTGGCTGTCCCTCAGTACACATATCAGCACGTTGGTCCTTGGACTCAGCACGCTGGCCCTTCCTGTGGACTGTTTGGGTGATTTTATCCCACGTGGGCTGTCTGTTAAGTACACACAGGACGTGTCACGCCCCCAATCCTGAATAGGATTGTTGGGACGGCCATGGTTCGAGGAAACGTGCAAGCCAGTCTTAGGACATCAAGGCAAGCGTTGCATGGTCGAGAAAGAAGGTTAAGGACATAAGGAAACTTAGATTTAACCTTATACAAGCTAAGAGACAGCTAGGACGAGTAAGACGGTAACTGGACAAAGTGGACGAGTAGCTCGGCCAGCTCAATGAAGCTAGGTTCAGTTCACTCCAGCTCAGTCCCTACTAAGTCAGCTCCACTAGCTGTACTACTAGCTCACTCAGCTGAGACATCTGATAGTCAGCTCATCTCAGCTAGACGGACTGTCCGGGCTTTAGGCCGATGGTCCGGGTCCGGGTCAGTGGCGGGCTGTGAGGTCCGGCCATGAGGCCAGGGGCTGTTGGGTCGTTGGACAAGGCCGTGGGTTAAGTACAGGAGGTCTGGGGCGTGGGTTGGGCTTGTGACTGACCCCAAACCCAATCAGAAAGGGCGAAGGGATGCAAGTGGCCGAAACGGGACAACCCTTGGATGATGGTGCCCACTCGCTAGCAAGTCGTGCCTGTTCGTGGGGCAAGACTTACCCCCTCGTTTTCTATAAATGTGGGGGCTCTCTGGTCGATTTCATTATCCAATTCCAGAGTAAAATACTCAGAGAAAAACGTAGAGAGAAAGAAAGAGAGAAAGAGAGAGTTCCGGCCAAGAGAAAGGCCGATTGTGGTGGTGTTGTGTTCCGGCGACTCTGATCGTTTGAGAACTAACTCCGGTCAAGAATGGGAGATCAAGACAAGGAGAAGAGCATGGAGAACCCAGACGTGGTTCACAAGGTATGTGATGGGCCGTGGCTCCATCAGACCGAACGGACGGTCCATGCGACCGCACCGCGGCTCTGCTCGGTTCCTAAGTCCCATCCGGCTCTCCTTATCTGTTTCAATTCGTTTCTCTTCTCTTCTCTCTGGTTAAACACGAAATGTTGTGTTGGTTGAGTCCAAGGGACACGTCCCTAGACTTTGGCCGGACATAATCAAACCGCTAGCCTAGACACGGGTCGGTTAGTGGGATGATCCAATCGCACCAAGACTGGGCGGTTAGGACGAACGGTTGGGAATGACCCAAAGGGCACGAGTTCTCAAGAGTCATGAGTGTCCAAGAGGCACGAATGGCCAAAGGGTAAATGTTCCAAACGGTGTCTTTCGGGACAGGTTAGGACCGATCCTTATGGATCAGCCTATGGCTTGTCTAGTTAAGACAAGGTCACGGTTTGTCTAAGCCAAGGTAGAGTCGCAAGGTCTGACCGGTTGCTAAGCCTTCCGGATTAGGCTTGAGGCTTACTCGGTCGATTGGATCCAGGCCTAAGGCCGGATCAGGTAAGGGAGTCCGTTGGGCCATTGAGCCGGACTCCATTGGCTGGTCGCACCTAGATTCTATCCGGTTAGACGGATTGGTCTTTGGGGATAATCCAGATCTGTTCGTGTGTTCTGTTTATCGATTCTGGACGATCTATCTGAGTCTAAGTCAAGGGGTGGTTGGTTGAATGACTTGGCCGAAGAAGCCAAGCATAAGACGAAGTCGCAGTCTGTCCCGACGGGTAAGACTAACGACCGAAAGAGGAAGTGGGACCAGGTTGACGGAGGCAAGGCCTCTAGTGGACGACCTGAATGTCCCAAGTATGGTAAGAACCATCCAGGTGAATGCTGGAAAGCCATGGGAGCTTGTGTGAGATGTGGCAGCTTGGATCATTCCATCCGAGATTGCACTCGACCAAGCCGGACTCAGGGCCAATCCAGTGGCAGCGACTCTCAGACTTGTTTCCATTGCGGCCAAAACGGACACTTCCAAAGTGAATGCCCTAAGCGGCAAGGAGGACAAAGGAAGGGTCGTGGAGACACGGGAAAGTCGACCCAGAGCAGGCCGACCACAACACCAAGGGTGTATGAGCTGTCCCGAGACGACGACGCTTCTGGATCGTTTGATTCGATCTTTGGTAATTTCTGAATTTATCTATTACATTCAATAGAATGCTTGGTCTGGAACCTAGAGTGGCTAGGGGATTCTGATGTGGGTCTCTTATAGGGACCATCATGACTGGTGGTGTTGAAACCCACGTACTTTTCGACACAGGGGCTACACATAGTTTTGTGAGCCCGGAACTGGTAGGAAAGGGTCTGTTCTGCCTCTGTTCTGGGGATAATTCGAGAATAGTGAGGGCGGCCGGTGGGCAAATCATGCACTCACTAGGGCTCATGACTAATATCCCGGTAATGATCCAGGAGAAAAATCTGCCTGTAGATCTGATTGTGTTGCGCCTACAGAATCACGATGTGATCCTAGGCATGGATTGGTTGGAAAGTATCGGGCCACTCTCTACTGCCACAGAGGATGTGTACGGTTGGAGACTGGACCTCACCCAATCCAGTACCAAAGTCTGAATATGAGTCCGGCTCTGGATAGAGTAGTAGTGTCAGCAATCCGAGCAGAACGGATGCTTAGACAGGGTTGTGAAGCATATTTGACCACAATTACCACTATGGAGCACGGCAGGTCTGATGATCAGAAATATCTATCTGAGGACCCGTTGGTGTCTGAGTTCCCAGATGTGTTCCGTTCGCTACAGGGTGTCCCCCCTGATAGGTCGGATCCATTTACGATTGAACTAGAACCAGGGACAGCTCCGCTGTCCAAGAGTCCGTATCGAATGGCTCCGGCCAAGATGGCCAAGCTAAAGAAGCAATTAGAAGAATTGCTAAACAAGGGGTTCATACGTCCAAGTAGCTCTCCTTGGGGTGGACCAGTCCTCTTTGTGAAAAAGAAGGATGGTAGCATGCGTCTGTGTATTGACTATCGAGGGTTGAACTGGGTTACTGTGAAGAACAAGTACCCGTTGCCCAGAATAGACGAGTTGTTGGATTAACTCAAAGGAGCCAAGTGGTTTTCTAAGATTGATTTGGCCTCAGGGTATCATCAGATCCCTATAGAGCCAAACGATATTAGAAAGACAGCATTCCGGACCAGGTACGGCCACTACGAGTTTGTGGTTATGCCATTCGGTCTGACCAATGCGCCTGCTGCATTGATGAAAATGATGAACAGTGTGTTCCGAGACTTCCTGGACGAATCAGTGATCATCTTCATTGATGATATCCTGATTTACTCCAAGGATGAGGAATCTCATCGGAAACACCTGAGAGCCGTTCTGGAACGATTACGGGAACGCAAGCTCTATGCAAAACTCAGTAAATGCAGTTTTTGGCAGAAGAGCATTGGGTTTCTTGGCCACATTGTGTCCGGTGAGGGCGTCTCGGTGGATCCAGAGAAGATCAGGGCAATCAAGGATTGGCCTCGACCACGCAGTGCCACGGAAGTCAGAAGCTTCCTAGGGCTGGCAGGTTAATATAGAAATTTTGTGAAAGGATTCGCAAGCTTGGCTCAGCCTATGACACGGTTGACCGGGAAGGACGTTAAGTTCACATGGTCTGAGGAGTGTGGGAAATGTTTTTCCGCGCTTAAGAAAAAGCTGACTAGCGCACCCATTTTGGTTCTTCCAGAGGCTGACCAACCCTATGAAGTTTATACGGACGCGTCCATAACAGGACTAGGTTGCGTATTAACCCAGCATGGGAAGGTCATCGCCAATCCGTCAAGGCAGTTGAGAAAACATGAGGGAAATTACCCCACCCATGACCTTGAAATGGCTGCAGTAGTGTTCGCCTTAAAGATTTGGCGATCATACTTGTATGGTGCCAAGGTTCAGATACTTACGGACCATAAGAGTCTTAAGTATATATTCACCCAGCCTGAGTTAAACTTAAGGCAGAGAAGGTGGATGGAGTTTGTAGCTGATTACGATCTGGATATCACCAATCATCCGGGAAAGGCTAATCTGGTCGCAGATGCCTTGAGCCGGAGAAGGGCCGACGTATCAGCCGAACGAGAAGCGGACGACCTGGACGGTACGGTTCGTGCCCTACGCTTGAACGCATCAACCAAAGAGTCTGAACCACTCGGATTAGAGGCGGTCAATCAGGCCGACCTGCTTACCCGAATTCGGTTGGCTCAAGGTCAGGACGAGAACCTGAACAAGGTTGCTCAGAATGATAGGACGGAGTACCAAACTGCAAAGGATGGTACCATCCTAGTAAACGGTCGGATCAGTGTTCCTAATGATAGAAGTCTAAAGGAAGAGATTATGAGGGAGGCTCATAAGTTCAGATTCTCGGTTCATCCTGGTGCGACCAAGATGTACCAGAACATTAAGAAGTTCTATCATTGGATCCGTATGAAGGCAGATGTCGCGGAGTGGGTGGCCAAGTGTTCCACTTGCCAACTCATCAAAGCAGAACATCAAGTGCCTAGTGGGTTATTGCAAAGGTTACCTATTCCGGAATGGAAATGGGATCACATCACAATGGACTTTGTGACTGGGTTCCCTACCACGAGGAGTAAGAAAGATGCGGTTTGGGTTGTGGTTGATCGCCTGACCAAATCAGCACACTTCCTGGCTATCAAAAAGTCAGATGAGGTAGATCAGATTGTACGTAAGTACATTGATGAGATCGTCCGACTACATGGTGTGCCGGCAAGCATAGTTTCAGATAGGGATTCAAGGTTCACATCTTACTTCTGGAGGGCTTTCCAATAGGCTTTAGGAACATGAGTGAACATGAGTACAGCCTATCACCCACAGACGGATGGACAGTCTGAACGAACGATCCAGACATTGGAAGATATGGTGCGAGCAAGTGTTCTAGACTGGGGTGATTCCTGGGAGAAACATCTACCTCTGGTAGAATTTGCTTACAACAATAGCTTCCATAGTAGTATTTGCATGTCGCCATACGAAGCTCTGTATGGGCATCAATGCAGGACACCCTTATGCTGGACCCAAGTTGGGGAACGCAGCATGATTGGTCTGGAGATTGTCGAAGAGACAACCTGTCATGTCCCCGATCCTAGATAGGATCGGCCGGACGGGCCATGGTGCGGGGAGACGCACCAGTCAGGTCATTAGACCTTAAGACAAGCGTATCATGGCCCTGAATGAAGGTTAAGGGCATCAGTCAGCTGAGACTTAACCAGGATACGATGGAAACAAGGGTAAAGGAGCTGGGTGAGTGTTTAGGCAGCTGGACGAGTGATGGTTTGAGTTCAATCAGCTCGGTTCAGCTGGTATTCAGTTCACCATGACCTGTTCAGCTCACAGGAGCTGGTGCACTAGCTCACTCAGCTGGGAACAGCTAGAGGTCAGCTCAATCCGGTGAACGGTGCGTTTTTGGTTCGGGTCAGTGTGGACGAGTCCGGGACGGTTACTGGGCGAGCCGATGGTCCGGGTGCAGGACGGTTCGACCAAGTGGGTCTTAGGCTTGGGACAGGGAGTGGGCAAACTTCCAGAGTGTGAGCTGAGGCTCAGTGATCGATTTATCAAAGGAAGAAAAGGGGAGAAACCGCCACTGGGCGGTTATGGGGCGGTTATGGGGCGGTTTTGGGAAGAAGGGATGGGATTTTTGGTAACTGTTCGCCCAGGCGGTTGGGGCAGTTTAAATCGTCTTCTCCCTCTCATTTCTGCCATTCTGGTCGATTTTTACTCAACTTGACACAGAGAGAAACACAGAGAAAATTCAAGAGAGAAAGAGAGACACAAACCTTGGATTGGCCGATTTGATCCAAGAGATTGCTCTTGAGTGTTCCTGGTGTGTTTGGGCGTGTGATCAAGAGAATGGATTTGAGACAGAAAGACAAGGAGAAGGCAAAGGAGAAGAGAAGGAAGTCGCCCTGGAGACCGAACTCCTAAGGTGAGAGGTGTGGCCAAGAGTAACCGGACAAGGCCGCGGATGATGGCCGTGTGAGCCTGGCCGGTTTGGATCGATTGGCCACTCCTTACTCTGACTTCTTCTACTCTGTTTCTTCATATATGTTGTGCTATGGATTGTTTATGATGTTACAGGGAAGGATCCATTGATCTTAAGGCCTTGGCCTGATCAAATTCCCATGAAAGTCCCTTGTTCTTGTGTGGGCTGTTCATGGCCGAGATCACTATGATCTGAGCCGATTCTTTTGAATCTGATTATGGGAATATTTTTCTTCTGAATTATCATGAGTTTTCATGAATTTTATTTGGTATTTGGATCTCTTTTTAGAGGGGTCAGATTTGACATTTTTGATGATTGTTCTTGATTAGATTGGATCCGACCATGCAATGTGATTGATGCTTGTTTTGTAATCTAACCTTGCGATTGTGTGTTTGTTTGTGTTGGATCCAGGACCAGAAATGGACCGTGGTAAGGGAAAAGCACCATGAGGACCGCGGCCATGGGAAGATGTGTGGTGATTGGGTTGATTCTGAAAATTGTGTGATTATTGTAGCCTATTGTGCAACTTGTGAACTTATGCGATTCTAGTGTGTATTCTATTTATTAGGATGATGAATGATGTATGAACCTTGGTTAATATCTATGAAATATCTATTTGCATTAGTTGTTGCTTGATTGTTTAAGTGTGAACGTTGGAACCTCCAAAACTCTGAAAAAGACTTAGAATTATTTAACACTTGAACTTGAATATGAAACATGGAACTGGTTGTGTTGTTTAGTGAGGCCGCGGTCTGGTTGGATTGAGGAATCCAGGATCGGGTCTTACAAGTTGGTATCAGAGCATTCTTGATTCTAGGATTTGTTGGGTTATTGGTTCACCACACACTTGGCCGTTTGGACTCATGGTGAGATAGTTGGGTTCTAAGTAATCTTTTGGACTGCTTAACTTAGGAGTGATTGAGGTTTGTGTGTTCAGTTTTGGACTAACCTTTTGTTTGTGTTTATAACTCCTAAGGGTACAAGAAGGTACAAATCTCGGAAAGGAAAGGAGGCAACTGGAGCGTCTGGAGCAGTGGGGCAGGATGGTGCTGAACAGACCGGAGTGTTACCAGCTGGAACCATTCCAACCACAGTGCTACCCGCTCTGGTGGAGCAGGTGGACAATGCAACCGGACTTCCAGTGGGTCCAACTCTTCCTACTGAGGTTAATGAAACTAATGTGGACGAGCAGCAAGAGCAAGTCCATGGAGACGATACTGGGTCGTCCAACGTTGGTGCTGGGAGTGGCCAGAATGTTGATGCAAACAATGTTCGGGTCACTGGTGCCGAGGAGGTCATTGAGCCGACCATAAGGGGCTTGGTGGAGGCTATGCAGATCATGGGAGCTCAGATAGCCTCCTTGACACAGGCGTTCACACCATTGGTGAACTCGTCCGTGGGACAGGCTAATCCCCCGGTTCGGGTTGCTGCTGGAGTGGCTGATGTTGGTGCTGGCCGTGTGGCTGAGGTGATTGAGATAGACCCACCGGTCAGGCCAGTGCATGGTATGGACTACCTGAAGGTGCTGGAGCATATCTCCAAGTTGGGAACCAAACACTTTGCTGGAAGTGTTGATCCTATGGAGGCGGACGAGTGGAGAACCAGGTTGGTTCGAAACTTCAAGTCCACACGATGTCCTGAGGATTACCAGAAGGACATAGCAGTACACTTCCTGGAGGGAGATGCACATAATTGGTGGTTAGCTTTGGACAAGCGTACCAATGGTACCATTGAGCACTTTGCTGACTTTGAGGTTGAGTTCAACCATAAGTACTTTCCTGCTGAGGCGTGGGATCGTTTGGAGTCCAAGTTCCTGGACTTGACTCAGGGACGGAGGACTGTTCGTGAGTATGAAGAAGAGTTCAACCGACTCAGGAGGTATGTGGGAAGAGAACTGGAGGATGAGAAGGTTCAAGTCCGAAGGTTCATCCGAGGCCTAAGGGTGGAACTTCGAACCTACTGTTCTGTTTGTAAGTTCCACACGGTTTCTGAGTTGGTTGAGAGGATGGCCTTGCTGGAGACCAACCTCACCGAGGAGGGTAAGCAGAAGATGAAGAGTGTGGTGGTATCCTCGGGTCAGAGTGGTGACAAGAAGAGGAAGAGGGACTCGACCGAGGAGGGTAAAACCTCAAGTGGTAGGTCAGAGTGCCCTAAGTGTGGACGATACCACGGTGGAGAGTGCTGGAAGGCCATGGGTGCCTGTACTCGATGTGGTAAGATGGATCACTCAGCCAAGGATTGTCCAAGTCCGTTGGGTGAGTCCAGGACCTGTCACCACTGCGGCCAGAAGGGCCACTACCGCAGGGACTGCCCTAAGCTGCAAGGCAACCAAAGTAAGGGACGTGGGGAGGCTAGCAGGCCAGTCCAGGACGAGGCCAGACCTCAACACCTCGTGTGTATGAGCTATCCAAGGAGGTGGTTGGGACTCAGCCTTTCCAAGCGATCACTGGTAACATTCTAGACTACTACTTTTACAATTCCAGTAGAATTGCATGGTATGGAATCTAGGATGGATAGATATACTTTGATGGGTCTTGTGTAGGGACCTTAAGTATTGGTGGTGTGGAAACACACACATTATTTGATACTGGAGCTACACATAGTTTTGTGAGTCCAAGTATGATAGGAAAAGGTTTGTTCCAGTATGGAGCATGGGATGGTCCTGAACGAGTGAGTGCGGCCGGAGGGCAAGTTATGAACTCACTCGGTCTGGTTAAGGACATCCCTGTGGTGATCTTGGATAGGCCGATGCCTATAGATCTGATTGTTGTCCCCCTCAAGCATCATGAAGTGATCTTGGGCATGGACTGGTTGGGAAAGTATCGGGCAACTCTAGATTGTCACCGGGGAAGGGTGCAACTTGAGAACGAGTTTGGACCCCCGATCAAGTACCAAGGAATCAAGCCAACCTCTTGTAGTTTGGTGGTTTCAGCAGTCCAAGTAGAACGGATGCTTGGAAATGGTTGTGAGGCCTTTTTGGCTACCATTTACACTGATGAGGTTGTAGGGGCCTGTGACCCAGAGGGTATACCGTTGGTTCGGGAATTTCAGGATGTGTTTGGGGCACTACAGGGCATTCCCCCTGATAGGGCTGACCCATTCATCATTGAATTGGAACCTGGAACGGCCCCATTATCAAAAAGTCCATATAGAATGGCACCAGCTGAGATGGCAGAGCTGAAGAAGCAACTTGAGGAGTTGCTTGAGAAGGGGTTCATACGCCCTAGTGTATCACCTTGGGGAGCACCAGTCCTATTTGTAAAGAAAAAGGATGGTAGCTTTAGGTTGTGCATTGATTATAGGGGTTTGAACAGGGTGACTGTGAAGAACAAGTACCCTTTACCCAGGATTGATGAGTTGTTAGATCAACTCCGTGGAGCCAAGTGGTTCTCCAAGATTGACCTGGCCTCTGGGTATCATCAGATTCCCCATTGCACCAGATGATGTGAGAAAGACAGCGTTCCGGACTAGGTATGGCCACTATGAGTTTGTGGTTATGCCGTTCGGACTGACCAATGCACCTGCTGCATTCATGAAGATGATGAACGGCATCTTCAGGGAATACTTGGACGAGTTTGTGATCATCTTCATTGATGATATACTCGTGTATTCCAAGACAAAGGAGGACCATGAAAGACACCTTAGGGCGGTGTTGGGCCGCCTGAGAGAACAGAAGCTCTTTGCTAAGCTAAGCAAGTGTAGCTTCTGGCAGAAGAGCATTGGGTTCCTGGACATGTGGTGTCTGATAAAGGAGTCTCAGTGGATCAAGATAAGATCAAATGTATTCAGGAATGGCCACAGCCAAAGAATGCTACGGAAGTTAGAAGCTTCTTGGGTTGGCTGGTTATTACAGGAAATATGTCAAGGGGTTCTCGAGCATAGCTCAACCTATGACTAAGCTGACAGGCAAGGACGTGAGGTTCACATGGTCTGAGGAGTGTGAGGAAAGTTTTGCAGCACTCAAGAACATGTTGACTAATGCACCTGTCCTGGTGTTGCCTGAGGCTGATCAGCCTTATGTGGTGTATACGGATGCATCCATAACTGGTCTTGGTTGTGTTTTGACACAACATGGGAAGGTGATAGCCTATGCTTCCAGACAGCTAAGGAAGCATGAGGGTAACTATCCGACTCATGATTTGGAGATGGCTGCAGTAGTATTTGCATTAAAGATATGGAGATCATATCTTTATGGTGCCAAGGTGCAAATACTCACAGACCATAAGAGCTTGAAGTACATATTCACTCAGCCTGAGTTAAACTTAAGGCAGAGGCGATGGATGGAGTTTGTTGCAGATTATGATCTGGACATAGCTTATCATCCTGGAAAAGCTAACCTAGTGGCTGATGCTTTAAGCCGCAGAAGGGCTGAAGTGTCATCTGAGAGGGAGGCGGATGAACTGGAAGGGATGATCAGGTCCTTGAACCTCAACACCTTGGTTGGTTCAGATGAGCCATTGGGGTTGGAGGCAGTGAACCAGGCCGATCTCCTGACCAGGATCAGGCAAGCACAGGGCCTGGATGAAAACCTAAAGAAGGTAGCCGCCAATGACAAGACTGAGTACCAGACAACTGAGAATGGTACCATCTTGGTTAATGGGAGGGTCAGTGTTCCTAATGATAAGGAACTCAAAGAAGAGATTATGAGACAGGCTCATAAGTCTAAGTTTTCAGTTCATCCTGGACTGAACAAGATGTATAGGGATCTGAAAAGGTACTACCATTGGGTGAGGATGAAATCTGATGTTGCAGAGTGGGTGGCTAAGTGTCCCACTTGTCAACTGGTGAAGGCAGAACATCAGGTTCCCAGTGGTCTACTCCAGAACCTACCCATACCAGAATGGAAATGGGATCACATCACAATGGATTTTGTGACTGGGTTTCCCACAACCAGGAATAAGAAAGATGCGGTATGGGTTGTGGTTGATCGGCTGACCAAGTCGGCTCATTTCCTGCCCATCAAGAAAGGGGATGGGGTCGACAGGATTGTGCAAGTGTACCTAGACGAGATAGTGAGGTTGCATGGTGTTCCAGCAAGCATTGTCTCGGACAGGGATCCAAGATTTACATCTTATTTCTGGCAGGCTTTCCAAAAGGCCTTGGGAACCAGAGTGAATATGAGCACATCTTATCATCCTCAAACGGATGGGCAGTCTGAAAGGACAATCCAAACCTTGGAGGATATGCTAAGGGCATGTGTGTTAGACTGGGGAGAGTCTTGGGAAAAACACTTACCCTTAGTGGAATTTGCTTATAACAACAGCTTCCATACAAGCATTGGTATGTCGCCATATGAGGCTTTGTATGGTAGGCCGTGCAGGACACCCCTATGCTGGACCCAAGTGGGGGAGCGTAGCATGTTGGGTCCTGAGATTGTAGAACAGACCACTGAGAGGATCAGGATGGTCAAAGAGAAGATGAAAGAGGCGCAGGACCGCCAAAAGAGCTATGCAGACAAGCGTAGGAAACATCTTGAGTTTGAGGTCAATGACCTGGTGTATCTCAAGATGATTACCTTTAAGGGTAGGACCAGGGTTTCTGGACGAAAGAAACTGGATCCTAGGTACTTGGGTCCATTCAGAATCATAGAGAGAGTGGGTGCAGTGGCATACAAGTTGGACTTGCCATCAGCAATGGATGCATACCACAATGTGTTCCATGTATCCCAACTCCGGAAATGCTTGTCTGAACAAGACATTGTCTTGCCCGAGGTTCCTGCTGACCTTGGTAAGGACCTGACTTTGGAAACTTTGCCGGTTCGGATTGTGGATCGGTCGGAGAAAGCTATGAGAAAGAAGACAGTCCCATGATCAAAGTGGTGTGGGATTACAATGGTAAAGACCTCATCACTTGGGAAACAGAAGCAAAAATGAAAGCTATGTATCCAGATTGGTACAGACAATTTCTTCCTGAGGAAACACTTAACATGGATTCGAGGACGAATCCCAAGTTAGTGGGGGAGACTTGTCATGTCCCCGATCCTAGATAGGATCGGCCGGACGGGCCATGGTGCGGGGAGACGCACCAGTCAGGTCATTAGACCTTAAGACAAGCGTATCATGGCCCTGAATGAAGGTTAAGGGCATCAGTCAGCTGAGACTTAACCAGGATACGATGGAAACAAGGGTAAAGGAGCTGGGTGAGTGTTTAGGCAGCTGGACGAGTGATGGTTTGAGTTCAATCAGCTCGGTTCAGCTGGTATTCAGTTCACCATGATCTGTTCAGCTCACAGGAGCTGGTGGACTAGCTCACTCAGCTGGGAACAGCTGGAGGTCAGCTCAATCCGGTGAACGGTGCGTTTTGGTTCGGATCAGTGTGGGCGAGTCCGGGACGGTTACTGGGCGAGCCGATGGTCCGGGTGCAGGACGGTTCGATCAAGTGGGTCTTAGGCTTGGGACAGGGAGTGGGCAAACTTCCAGAGTGTGAGCTGAGGCTCAGTGATCGATTTATCAAAGGAAGAAAAGGGGAGAAACCGCCACTGGGCGGTTATGGGGCGGTTATGGGGCGGTTTTGGGAAGAAGGGATGGGATTTTTGGTAACTGTTCGCCCAGGCGGTTGGGGGCAGTTTAAATCGTCTTCTCCCTCTCATTTCTGCCATTCTGGTCGATTTTTACTCAACTTGACACAGAGAGAAACACAGAGAAAATTCAAGAGAGAAAGAGAGACACAAACCTTGGATTGGCCGATTTGATCCAAGAGATTGCTCTTGAGTGTTCCTGGTGTGTTTGGGCGTGTGATCAAGAGAATGGATTTGAGACAGAAAGACAAGGAGAAGGCAAAGGAGAAGGAGAAGGAAGTCGCTCCTGGAGACCGAACTCCTAAGGTGAGAGGTGTGGCCAAGAGTAACCGGACAAGGCCGCGGATGATGGCCGTGTGAGCCTGGCCGGTTTGGATCGATTGGCCACTCCTTACTCTGACTTCTTCTACTCTGTTTCTTCATATATGTTGTGCTATGGATTGATTTATGATGTTACAGGGAAGGATCCATTGATCTTAAGGCCTTGGCCTGATCAAATTCCCATGAAAGTCCCTTGTTCTTGTGTGGGCTGTTCATGGCCGAGATCACTATGATCTGAGCCGATTCTTTTGAATCTGATTATGGGAATATTTTTCTTCTGAATTATCATGAGTTTTCATGAATTTTATTTGGTATTTGGATCTCTTTTTAGAGGGGTCAGATTTGACATTTTTGATGATTGTTCTTGATTAGATTGGATCCGACCATGCAATGTGATTGATGCTTGTTTTGTAATCTAACCTTGCGATTGTGTGTTTGTTTGTGTTGGATCCAGGACCAGAAATGGACCGTGGTAAGGGAAAAGCACCATGAGGACCGCGGCCATGGGAAGATGTGTGGTGATTGGGTTGATTCTGAAAATTGTGTGATTATTGTAGCCTATTGTGCAACTTGTGAACTTATGCGATTCTAGTGTGTATTCTATTTATTAGGATGATGAATGATGTATGAACCTTGGTTAATATCTATGAAATATCTATTTGCATTAGTTGTTGCTTGATTGTTTAAGTGTGAACGTTGGAACCTCCAAAACTCTGAAAAAGACTTAGAATTATTTAACACTTGAACTTGAATATGAAACATGGAACTGGTTGTGTTGTTTAGTGAGGCCGCGGTCTGGTTGGATTGAGGAATCCAGGATCGGGTCTTACACAACCGACAAGATCAAGTTCTTGAGGGACAAGATGAGACAGGCACAAGACCGCCAAAAGAACTATGCAGATCAAAAAAAGGAAAGATCTCGAGTTTCAAGTAGGTGACTTGGTGTATCTAAAAATGATTACCTTCAAAGGACGAGTCCGGATTTCCGGAAGACGGAAGTTAGATCCGAGATACTTGGGGGTGTTCAAGGTCATTGAAAGAGTTGGGATGGTGGCCTACAAGTTGGACTTGCCGACCAAGATGGACGCATTTCATAATGTGTTCCACGTCTCCCAACTTCGGAAATGTTTGATGGACCAAGACATCGCTCTTCCTGCCATTCCAGACGATCTTGGTAAGAACCTAACCTTGGAAACGAGGCCAGTTCGAATCATAGATAGGATGGAAAAAGCAATAAGGAAGAAGACGGTCCAGATGGTCAACGTCGTCTAGGACTGTAATGGTCAGGATATAATCACTTGGGAAACTGAAGCTAGAATGAAAGCAGAGTACCCAGAGTGGTTGGATCAGTTTGTTTCCGAGGAAGCATTCGATTCGGATTCAAGGACGAATCCATCCCAAGGGGGGGAGACTTGTCACGCCCCCAATCCTGAATAGGATTGTTGGGACGGCCATGGTTCTAGGAAACGTGCAAGCCAGTCTTAGGACATCAAGGAAAGCATTCCATGGTCGAGAAAGAAGGTTAAGGACATAAGGAAACTTAGACTTAACCTTATACAAGCTAAGAGACAGCTAGGACGAGTAAGACGGTAACTGGACAAAGTGGACGAGTAGCTCGGCCAGCTCAATGAAGCTAGGTTCAGTTCACTCCAGCTCAGTCCCTACAAAGTCAGCTCCACTAGCTGGACTACTAGCTCATTCAGCTGAGACAGCTGAGAGTCAGCTCATCTCAGCTAGACGGACTGTCCGGGCTTTAGGCCGATGGTCCGGTCCGGGTCAGTGGCGGGCTGTGAGGTCCGGCCATGAGGCTATGGGCTGTTGCGTCTTTGGACAAGGCCGTGGGCTAAGTCCAGGAGGCCTGGGGCGTGGGTTGGGCTTGTAACCGACCCCAAACCCAATCAGAAAGGGCGAAGGGATGCAAGTGGCCGAAAGGGAACAACCCTTGGCCGATGGTGCCCATTCGCTAGCAAGTCGTGCATGTTCGTGGGGCAAGACTTACCCCCTCGTTTTCTATAAATATGGGGGCTCTCTGGTCGATTTCAATATCCAATTCCAGAGTAAAATACTCAGAGAAAAACGTAGAGAGAAAAAAAGAGAGAAAGAGAGAGTTCCGGCCAAGAGAAAGGCCGATTGTGGTGGTGTTGTGTTCCGGCGACTGATCGTTTGAGAAGTAACTCCGGTAAAGAATGGGAGATCAAGACAAGGAGAAGAGCATGGAGAACCCAGACGTGGTTCACAAGGTATGTGATGGGCCGTGGCTCTTTCAGAACGAACGGACGGTCCATGCGACCGCACCGCGGCTATTCTTGGTTCTTAAGTCCCATCTGGCTCTCCTTATCTGTTTCAATTCGTTTCTCTTCTCTTCTCTCTGGTTAAACACGAAAGGTTGTGTTGGTTGAGTCCAAGGGACACGTCCCTAGACTTTGGCCAGACATAATCAAACCGCTAGCCTAGACACGGGTCGGTTATTGGGATGATCCGATCGCACCAAGCCTGGGCGGTTAGGACGAACGGTTGGGAATGACCCAAAGGGCACGAGTTTTCAAGAGTCATGAATGTCCAAGAGGCACGAATGGCCAAAGGGTACATGTTCCAAACGGTGTCTTTCGGGACAGGTTAGGACCGATCCTTATGGATCAGCCTATGGATTGTCTAGTTAAGACAAGGTCACGGTTTGTCTAAGCCAAGGTAGAGTCGCAAGGTCTGACCGGTTGCTAAGCCTTCCGGATTAGGGTTGAGGCTTACTCGGCCGATTGGATCCAGGCCTAAGGCCGGATCAGGTAAGGGAGTCCGTTGGGCCATTGAGCCAGACTCCATTGGCCGGTCGCACCTAGATTCTATCTGGTTAGACGGATTTGTCTTTGGGGACGATCCGGATCTGTTCGTGTGTTCTGTTTATCTATTCTGGATGATCTATCTGATTCTAAGTCAAGGGGTGGTTAGTTGAATGACTTAGGATACGGTAGGTAGGTTCATACGTTTTATGATTATGTTGACTGAGGTTTATCTAAGTTCTAGGAACCAAGCCAAGCATTGTAGAATCAATCCGTTCTATTCTCGGTTATGATTAATGCTTATCTGGTTGTGGTTTAAGGAACTAAGGATGGATTTGGTCAAGCCAAGGAGCCGTGAAGGCTCGCTCAGTGAGAGGCTCTGTAACGTGTGGTTAGATGATGCTAGGGATGAACTAGTGATTGTCTATGAGACTGTTAAGAAGTTGTGTATTGAATCTCATGTTTCTAAGTAATACAAAGTGTATACATTATTATTCCGCTGTGCAATCTATCCCTTTGTTTATGAACCTCATATTCGAATATGACTTAGTAAAGAAAAGACTTAGAATGAATCAGACAAGCAAAGAAATTAATAAGTAAGCATTCGTATCCAGTTAGGTTGAGAGACCAGGAACGGATCTTACAGGACGTCCGTGGATGTCCGCCAGCACACACTGTACGTCTGTGGCTGTCCGTGTGTGTCCGTCTGTGTCCGTGTGTGTCCGTCAGCACAGCACACACAGGACGTCTGTGGCTGTCCGTGTGTGTCCGTCAGCACACACAGGACGTCCGTGGCTGTCTGTGTGTGTCCGTCTGTGTCCGTCAGCACACACAGGACGTCCGTGGCTGTCCTGTGTGTGTGTCCGTCTGTGTCCGTCAGCACACACAGGACGTCCGTCAGCACACACAGGACGTTGGTCCTTGGACTCAGCATGCTGGCCCTTCCTGTGGACTGTTTGGGTGATTTTATCCCACGTGGGCTGTCTGTTCAGTACACACAGGACGTCCGTGGGTGTCCGCCAGCACACACAGGACGTCCGTTGCTGTCCGTCTGTGTCCGTCTGTGTCCGTCAGCACACACAGGACGTCCGTGGCTGTCCCTCAGTACACATATCAGCACGTTGGTCCTTGGACTCAGCATGCTGGCCCTTCCTGTGGACTGTTTGGGTGATTTTGTCCCAAGTGGGCTGTCTGTTCAGTACTCACAGGACGTCCATGGGTGTCCGCCAGCACACACAGAACGTCTGGGGTTGTTTGTGGCTGTCTGTCAGCACACACAGGACATCCGTGTGTGTCCGTGTGTGTCTGTCAGCACACACAAGACGTTCGTGTGTGTCGGTCAGCACAAACAGGACGTTCGTGTGTGTCCGTAAGCATACACATGACGTCCGTGGCTGTACGTGTGTGTCCGTCAGCACACACATGACGTCTGTGGCTGTCCATCAGTACGCATATCAGCACATTGGTCCTTGGACTCTGCACGCTGGCCCTTCCCGTGGACTGTTTGGGTGATTTTGGCCCACGTGGGCTATCAGTTCAGTACACAGAGGACGTCCGTGGGTGTCCGCCTGCACACACAGGACGTCCGTGGCGGTCCGTGTGTGTCCGTGTGTGTCCGTCAGCACACACAGGACGTCTGTGGCTGTCCATCAGTATACATATCAGCACGCTGGTCCTTGGACTCAGCACGCTGGCACTTCCCGTGGACTGTTTGGGTGATTTTGGCTCACGTGGGCTGTCTGTTCAGTACACACAGGACGTCTGTGGGTGTCCGTCAGCACACAGAGGACGTCCGTGTGTGTCCATCAACACACACAGGACGTTCGTGGCTGTGCGTGTGTGTCCGTGTGTGTCTGTCAGCACACACATGACGTCTGTGGCTGTCCATCAGTACACATATAAGCATGTTCGGGTAATTTTGGCCCCCGTGGGCTGTCTGTTCAGTACACACAGGACGTCCCTGGGTGCCGCCAGCACAAACAGGACGTCCGTGGCTGTCTGTTTGTGTCCGTCTGTGTCCGTCAGCACACACAGGACGTCCGTGGCTGTCCCTAAGTACACTTATCAGCACGTTGGTCCTTGGACTCAGCACGCTGGTCCTTCCCGTGGACTGTTTGACTGATTTTATCCCAAGTGGGCTGTCTGTTCAGTACACACAGGACGTCCATGAGTGTCCGCCAGCACACACAGGACGTCCGGGGCTGTTTGTGGCTGTCTGTCTGCACACACAGGACATCCGTGTGTGTCTGTCAGCACACACAGGCCATTTGTGGGTGTCGGTCAGCACCAACAGGACGTTCGTGTGTGTCCGTATGCATACACAGTACGTCGGTGCCTGTACGTGTGTGTCCGTCAGCACACACAGGATGTCAGTGGCTGTCCATCAGTACACATATCAGCCCGTTGGTCCTTAGACTCTGCACGCTGGCCCTTCCCGTGGACTGTTTGGGTGATTTTGGCCCACGTGGGCTATCTGTTCAGTACACACAGGACGTCCGTGGGTTTCCACCAGCACACACAGGACGTCCGTGGCGGTCCGTGTGTGTCCGTCAGAACACACAGGACGTCCGTGGCTGTCCATCAGTATACATATCAGCACGCTGGTCCTTGGACTCAGCACGCTGGCCCTTCCCGTGGACTGTTTGGGTGATTTTGGCCCATGTGGGCTGTCTGTTCAGTACACACAGGATGTCTGTTGGTGTCCGTGAGCACACACAGGTCGTCCGTGTGTGTCTGTCAGCACACACAGGACATTCGTGGCTGTGCGTGTTTGTCCGTGTGTGTCTGTCAGCACACACATGACGTATGTGGCTGTCCATTAGTACACATATCAGCACGTTGGTCCTTTGACTCCGCACGCTGACCCTTCCTGTGGACTGTTCGGGTAATTTTGGCTCTCGTGGGCTGTCTGTTCAGTACACACATGACGTCTGTGGGTGATCGCCAACACACACAGGACGTCCGTGGCTGTCCGTGTGTGTCCATATGTGTCCGTCAGCACACACATGACGTCCGTGGCTGTCCCTCAGTACACATATCAGCACGTTGGTCCTTGGACTCAGCACGCTGGCCCTTCCCGTGGACTGTTTGGGTGATTTTATCCCACGCGGGCTGTCTGTTCAGTACACACTGGACGTCCGTGGGTGTCCGCCAGCACACACAGGACGTCTGTGGCTGTTTGTGGTTGTCCGTCAGCACACACAGGACGTCCGTGTGTGTCTGTGTGTGTCTGTCAGCACACACAGGACGTCCGTGGGTGTCCGTCAGCACACACATGACCTCCGTGTGTGTCCGTCAGCATACACAGGACGTCCGTGGCTGTCCGTGTGTGTCCGTCTGCACAAACAGGACGTTCGTTGTTGTCCATCAGTACACATATCAGCACGTTGGTCCTTGGACTCTGCACGCTGGCCCTTCCCGTGGACTGTTTGGGTGATTTTGGCCCACGTGGGCTATCTGTTCAGTACACACAGGATGTCCGTGGGTGTCTGCCAGCACACACAGGACGTCCGTGGCTGTCCTTGTGTGTCCGTTCGTGTCCGTCAGCACACACAGGACGTCTGTGGCTGTCCATCAGTACACATATCAGCACGTTGGTCCTTGGACTCAGCACCCTTACCCTTCCAGTGGACTGTTCGGGTGATTTAGGCCCACGTGGGCTGTCTGTTCAGTATACACAGGACGTCCGTGGGTGTCCGTCAGCACACACAGGACGTCCGTGTGTGTCAGTCAGCACACACAGGACGTTCGTGGCTGTGCGTGTGTGTCCGGGTGTGTCCGTCAGCACACAGATGACGTCCGTGGCTGTCCATCAGTACACATATCAGCACGTTGGTCCTTTGACGCCGCACGCTGACCCTTCCTGTGGACTGTTCGGCTGATTTTGGCCCTCGTGGGCTGTCTGTTCAGTACACACAGGACGTCTGTAGGTCTCCGCCAGCACACACAGGAAGTTCATGGCTGTCCATCAGTACACATATCAGCACGTTGGTCCTTGGACTCTGCACGCTGGCCCTTCCCGTGGACTGTTTGGGTGATTTTGGCCCACGTGGGCTATCTGTTCAGTACACACAGGACCTCCGTGGGTGTCCGCCAGCACACACAGGAGGTCCGTGGCTGTTTGTGGCTGTCCGTCAGCACACACAGGACGTCCGTGTGTGTCTGTGTGTGTCTGTCAACACACACAGGACGTCCGTGGGTGTCCGTCAGCACACACAGGATGTCCGTGTGTGTCCGTCAGCATACACAGGACGTCTGTGGCTGTCTGTGTGTATCCGTCAGCAAACACAGGACGTTCGTGGCTGTCCATCAGTACACATATCAGCACATTGGTCCTTGGACTCTGCACGCTGGCCCTTCCCGTGGACTGTTTGGGTGATTTTGGCCCACGTGGGCTATCTGTTCAGTACACACAGGATGTCCGTGGGTGTCCGCCAGCACACACAGGACGTCCGTGGCTGTCCTTGTGTGTCCGTGTGTGTCCGTCAGCACACACAGGACGTCCGTGGCTGTCCATCGGTTCACATATCAGCACGTTGGTCCTTGGACTCAGCACGCTTACCCTTCCCTTGGACTGTTCGGGTGATTTAGGCCCACGTGGGCTGTCTGTTCAGTAAACACAGGACGTCCGTGGGTCTCCGCCAGCACACACAGACCGTCCGTGGCTGTCCGTGTGTGTCCGTCATCACACACGGGATGTCCGTGGCTGTCCCTCAGTACACATATCAGAACGTTGGTCCTTGGACTCAGCACGCTGGCCCTTCCCGTGGACTGTTTGGGTGATTTTGTCCCACCTGGGCTGTCTGTTCAGTATACACAGGACGTCCGTGGGTGTCCGCCAGCACACACAGGACGTCCGTGGCTGTTTATGGCTGTCCGTCCGCACAAACCGGACGTCCGTGTGTGTCCGTGTGTGTCTGTCAGCAGACACAGGATGTCCATGGGTGTGCGTCAGCAGTCACAGCACGTCCGTGTGTGTCCGTCAGCATACACAGGACGTCCGTGGCTGTCCGTGTGTGTCCGTCTGCACACACAGGAACTTCGTGGCTGTCCATCAGTACACATATCAGCACGTTGGTCCTTTGACTCTGCTTGCTGGCCCTTCTTGTGGACTGTTTGGGTGATTTTGGCCCACGTGGGCTAACTGTTCAGTACACACAGGACGTCCGTGGGTGTCCGCCAGCACACACAGGACGTCTGTGGCTGTGCGTGTGTGTCCGTCAGCACACACATGACGTCTGTGGCTGTCCATCAGTACACATATCAGCACGTTGGTCCTTGGACTCAGCACGCTTACCCTTCCCGTGGACTGTTCGGGTGATTTAGGCCCACGTGGGCTGTCTGTTCAGTACACACAGGACGTCTGTGGGTGTCCATCAGCACACACAGGACGTCCGTGTGTGTCAGTCAGCACACACAGGACATCCGGGGATGTTTGTGTGTACCCGTGTGTGTCCGTCAGCACACACAGGACGTCCGTGGCTGTCCATCAGTACACATATCAGCACGTTGGTCCTTGGACTGATCCGTTGGGCATAAATCCAATTTTTTAAATTTTTTGATTCTTTAGAGTTTGTTTTTCCCCTTCCTGGCGGTATCAAGATGCCACTATGTCGGGATATCTTATCTGTCTTGTCCGGAAAATGGATATCCCCCGAAAATATTTTGAGTTCAATCCTTTTTTTTTTTCTCTCCACTCGGATCAACCCGCCGACTTGGCTTCTTATATTTAAAGTGATTCGTGTATCGACTCCAATGATACTATAGTTCTGTACCATTATGGCGGAGGATTCAGGTAAAATATGCACTTCCTCAGGAATGAAAAAAAAGCGATCTACTTTCATTTCGTATTTTGTCTTAAATTTTTGGACTCCTCGATACTCAATCATATCCTCTTTTTGGACGATTGAGTCCGCCTTTAGAGTTCCATATTTAAGAATTCCGGAACTCTTTCTTCTGTATCTAGGATCATCAAAAAAAGCAAAAATACTGTTTCTACGGAAAATACCATTTATGGGTATTTCAATCGAGATACCTGAATGTGGTATGAACTCTTTCGCTTGCTCTTGAATCGATTGGAATGGAATGAGAAATCTATTTCTTCGCCTTTTTGCTAATAAATCCGAATTCTCATGAAAAATAGCAGAATATATGAAATTATAATGACTAGTACCTACGATTCCATTCAATTCTGAATAATTGGGAATCCCAGATTTTTTTTTATCAGAAAAATCTGAACTGAAAATTTTTTTGCTCACTTGATCATTATTCACTGAGAGGCTAGAAATAGATTTTCTTTCGACGGAAAGAAAGGGTATGTTCATTTGATCTTGATCTTTGTGGATCGAAAAAAGAATTAGACTAGATCCACAAGAACCTCCTGATAATATCCATAAATGACTTGTTTTTGGTAAAAGATGGACATTACTATATGTAAATTCGGGTGCATGGGATACATCAGTACTCCAATGCATTTCGCCCTCGGAGTCAGAATAAATATATTTTCTAACCCTCTCTTTAAAATGAAAAGTGGATGTTCCCTCGCGAATCTCAGCAATCACTTGTTCTGATTCCACATATTGATCATTTTGAACTAAAAGAAAACTTTTTGGTGGAATAGTCACGCTATGTATAATATCTTCGCTCTCAATAATTACAGACAAGTCTATATAACATAGAAAGGCAGGATGCCCGTGACGTGTACGTGTAGGATGAACCAAATCCTCATTAAATTTGATTTTTCCATTATAAGGGGCTCGTACATGTTCGGCAGTACCTCCTGTAAATACTCCACCGGTATGAAAAGTTCTTAATGTTAGTTGAGTCCCCGGTTCGCCAATAGATTGACCCGCAATAATACCTACAGCTTCCCCCAATTCAACTAGGTCACCATGAGTGGGACTCCGGCCATAACATAATCGACAGATCCAAGATGTACTCCGACAAGTAAAGGGAGTTCGAATAGATATTGATTGTGTTCCAAAGGTTATGAATCGATTGACAAGTCCAATCCCAAGATCTTGATTTCGAAAGGCGACACATCGGGAACCTATATATATATCGTCTGCTAAGACACGACCAATTAATGTTTGGATAAAAATTCTTTCTGACATCATCCGACTTTTATTTCGAGGACTCACAGAAATCCCTCGGATAGTGCCACAATCCGTTCGACGTACAACAATATGTTGAACTACTTCAACAAGTCGACGCGTAAGATATCCAGCATCTGATGTGCGGACCGCAGTATCTACAACTCCTTTACGGGCTCCATAGCAAGAAATAATATATTCTGTTAAAGACAGTCCTTCGCGTAAATTGCTTTGAATAGGTAAATCAATCATTTGTCCTTGGGGATCCGACATTAATCCTCTCATACCTACTAATTGATGTACTTGAGATGCATTTCCTCTAGCTCCCGAAAAAGACATCATATGGACTGGATTGAAAGGGTCCGTCATCCTAAAATTAGGATTCATTTCCTGTCGCAAATATTCACTTGTAGCATACCATATCTCAATAGATTGGCGTAATTTTTCTACCGCATGTACATTCCCATAATGATGGTGTTTTTCCAAAATCAAACTTTGTTGTTCAGCATCTTGGACAAGCCAGCCCTTAGAAGGTATCGTTAAAAGATCATCAATTCCTAATGAAATGGATGTAGCAGTTGCTTGCTGGAAACCCAGAGTCTTTACTTGATCTAGGATGTGTGATGTATATGCCATCCCGAAGTGATCTATTAATCGGCTAATAAGTCGTTTAATAGCAGTTCCATCTATCACTTTATTGTGAAATACCAGATTGGCCCGTTCCGCCATAAGTACCTCCATATTCTGCTGAATGGGATTCGACAATGAGTTTGAGTCAATGATTGCAAAACTTCCTTTTCTCGATCTTGATTTTTTAGGTCAGGAACTATGTCCGAGTTGACTCGGAGAGGTCCGAATTCACACGGGTGTCCTATAATTCTTTTTTATGAATACCATATTATTAGGTATCATATGAACAAGCTTGAGAAAAACCTTGTATAGCTTCCTCGATTTCTCGATAAAAAGAAATATGACCAACTGTGGTTCGAATATATATAAAAAAAGTTTGTTTTTTTACACTTCTTACTATCAGATAGTGTGCATAAATCTCATGATAGTTACCAAAAGATTCATAGTGAACTTCGATAGGAACTTCTTTTGAAGCAATAACGCGTTGATCTAATTGCCACCGAAGCCACAAAGGACTATCTAAATTGATTCTTTTCTGCCGATAAGCTCCAATTGCACCATAGGAATTGCAAAAAAAGGGTTCTTTCATATACTTATAGTTTGTTTCGTAAATTCTTTCATTTTGATAGTTTTTTCGATTACATGGATTATATCTGTTTGCACAAATACCTCGACGAGTGCCGCTCGTTAATACATAGAGTCCAATCAGCATATCTTGAGTCGGTACAGAAATGGGATCTCCAATAGCTGGAGATAAGAGATTCATATGAGAAAACATAAGTAAACGAGCCTCTGCTTGAGCTTCTAAAGATAAAGGCACATGAACAGCCATTTGATCCCCATCAAAGTCTGCATTGAACCCCTTACAAACTAATGGATGTAAACAAATAGTGCGTCCTTCCACTAAAATGGGTTGGAATGACTGTATGCCTAATCTATGTAGAGTAGGTGCTCTATTCAGTAATACGGGATGCCCCTGCATAACTTCTTGAAGGATTTCCCAGACAATCGGCTTTTTTTCACGAATTTGACTCTTAGCAACTCCTATGTTCGAAGCCAGATGTTGTCTAATTAGACCACGAATTACAAATGTCTGGAAGAGCTCTATTGCTATTTCGCGAGGCAATCCACAGCGATGTAATGAAAGTGAGGGTCCAACGACAATCACCGAACGCCCCGAATAATCGACCCGTTTGCCAAGCAGAGTCTCGCGAAATCTTCCCTCTTTTCCTTCAATTACATCTGAAAATGACTTGTAAACCTTATTATGACCATCCCTCATGGGTTGTCCACGGATTCCATTATCAAGAAGTGTATCCACGGCTTCTTGTACCAATTTTTCCTGACACATTACTAATTCCCCTGGTGTAGATCTACTTGTTGTTAATAGATCAGTAAGAGTATTGTTCCGATAGATAACTCTTCTATAGAGTTCATTAATATCTGAACTCATCAGTTTACCCCCTTCTATCTGAATGATGGGTCTCAACTCGGGAGGCAGAACCGGTAAGAGACATAAAACCATCCATTCCGGTTCTATATTTGTTCGAATAAAATGCTTAGCTAATTCCATACGTCTAACTAAAAAATCTTTTCTTCTTACAATTTTTCGATCTTCCCATTCATTCCCCGTGGGACCTTCTTCTCCTAATTGTTTCCATTCTACCAACGAATTTTCTATAATAATTCGCAAATCTAAATCGGCTAATTGTTCTCGGATAGCACCCGCCCCAGTAGAAATTTCTCGATTTCTAAATATATCGAAACCTTGAGTAGTAAAAAAAAGTGGGATGCTGTATTTCCAGGATTGAATTTCATATTCAAATGAACCTCGTAATCGTAAGAAAGTAGGTTTTTTCGTTATGGGCCTAGCAAAAGAAAAATTGGGATAGGGTCCACTATATGATCTCCCCCCCTCAAAACCGGACATGAAAGTTTCCTCTCATCCGGCTCAAGTAGTTATATCAAATAAAGATAAAGAAAGGGGTCGCACTTTCCAATTGTATTTTATAAAATCAAGTGAAAACCCAAAAAGAATCTACGCCTTACTCAAGTTCTCAGTGCAAACCAACCACCATTTCATTGATTCAATTAATTCTTCTTTGATTTCTATTTAGATTCTTTAGTGAATTCAAAATTACGACAGAAAAAAATGTCAAATTCTTGAGTAGTCTACTTCCCTTCGAATGCCGGAATACTTTTTACCTTAAGTGAAAGGAATGCCTTAGAATTCATACGGGATTTATTTGTCTATGTATTGTTCCATTCGATCTTTTAGGTCCTGCGTTACCTCGATGGTTATGCCACAATATTCTTAAAGCTTATATGCGATGTATAGACTTCTCCAACCATGACATATTTGTTTACTTCAATATAAAAAACCAAATTTCTTTTCGTTTAGAAAGATAAGGGAATGCTTAATTCGACAAAAAAAAGGTCTTCTTTTCACGAGGTACGACTATCAATTTGAAGTTACTTTTTTTTTACTGAATCGACCATAGACCAATCGCCCTTGTTATTTGGGAGTATTGAATACACCCACAAGTCTGAGCTTCATGTTACTCTTTTCAAGAGACATGTCAGATCGAGGGCATCCCAAATTGATTGAAGGGGATGAGAGTTTATCATTCTTAAAAATAAAAATTTCGATCAAATCACACATCGCAGTATACTAGACCTTCTAATTCTTTAAGAGGTTTATCTAAAAGATTCGCAATATAACTAGGAAGACGTTTCAAATACCATACATGAGTTACAGGACATGTCAGTTTTATGTATCCCATTTGATATCTTCGTATCCGAGAATCAACAAATTCAACTCCACATTGTTCACAAAATTGCGAGTCTTCTTTTTCATCTCCGATCACTCGATAATTTCCACAAGCGCAAATTCCACTCTTTATAGGCCCAAAAATCCTTTCACAAAATAATCCATCTTTTTCCGGTTTATTGGTTTTGTAATGAAAAGTATAGGGTTTTGTCACCTCTCCAACTATCTCTCCATTAGGTATTTTTTTAGTGGCCCAAGCACTTATTTGCTGAGGAGAAACTAATCCAATTCGGAGTTGTTGATGTTTATACCGATCGATCATATAAGAAATTTTGTGATTCATTCCGATTAAACTTCCTTCCTATTAATCTGGAAATTCTTCTCAGATACAAGGAAATGATTCAGTTCCAGAGCCAAAGATCGTAGTTCTCGAACAAGTAATCGAAAAGATTCTGGAGCATCTTCTGGTTTAGGTATTGCTCCTCCAATGATAGTGGTACCAAGTACTTCTTGGCGAGCTCTAATATGATCAGATTTATAAGTAAGCATCTCTTGTAAAATATGAGCAACACCAAACCCCTCTAGAGCCCAAACCTCCATTTCGCCTACCCGCTGCCCCCCCTGCTTAGAACGGCCTCTAAGGGGTTGTTGTGTAACAAGTGCATAATGTCCACTAGAACGTCCGTGTATTTTATCATCAACCTGATGAATTAATTTCAAGATATAGGGCTTTCCTATTATCACAGGCTGTTCAAAAGGATCTCCCGTTCTTCCATCAAAAATGCGGCTTTTTCCTGGATACTCGGGTTCAAATACCCATGGATTGGCTGTTTGCTTACTAGCTTCATATAATTCAGAAAATACGAGTTTTCTCGAAGCCTCTTGTTCATATCTCTCATCAAAAGGGGCTATTCGATAATGTCTATCTAGCAAACTTCCCGCTAATCCAAGCGAGCATTCAAATATCTGTCCTACATTCATGCGTGAGGGTACTCCTAATGGGTTGAAGACCATATCCACGGGTCTCCCGTCTTGCAAATAAGGCATATCCTGTCTAGGCAAAATTTTGGAAATGATACCTTTATTTCCATGTCTTCCGGCTACTTTATCACCTACTTTGATTTCACGTTTCTGTGAAATATATACACGAATTATTTCGGGGTTATAACTTGAACCCCCTTTTTCTGAACCCATCTCACATCAATAACTCGACCTCTACCACCTATAGGCAATTTTAAACAAGTTTCTTTTGAAGTCGATACCTGAATGCCAAGTATGGCCCGTAATAATCTATCTTCCGGAGCATACGAGGATTCTTTCGCCATCTGAGGCGTTAATTTACCTACTAAAATATCACCCGTTTCAACCCACGATCCTAGCATCACAATTCCATTTTTGTCTAAATTTCGGAGTAAACGGCCCTCTAGATGCGGTATTTCCTTAGTGATCCTTTCAGGACCTTGGGTTGTCACATGCGTCTGAATTTCATATTTCCGTATGTGGAAAGAAGTATAAATATCACCATATACTAGACACTCACTAATGAGTACCGCATCTTCAAAATTGTATCCTTCCCATGGCATATAAGCCACTAATATATTTTTCCCCAAGGCGAGTTCCCCACCAACTGTAGCAGCACCATCCGCTAAAATCTGTCCCTTTTTAATACATTTACCCCGGCGAACCTGAGGTTTTTGATGCATACAAGTATTTTTGTTTGAGCGTTGATACATAATTAATGGAATACTTAAAGTATTCTCATTTCCCGATAAAATTATCTTCTCAGTGTCAGTATAAAGGATTTTTCCCTCGTGTTCGGCTATAGCGGGAACCCCCGAATCTAAAGCCACTTGGCGTTCCAATCCAGTTCCAACAATGCACTTTTCGGACCGAGAAAGTGGAACTGCTTGACGTTGCATATTAGAACTCATTAAAGCTCGATTCGCATCATTATGTTCGATAAAAGGAATTAGGGAAGCTCCAATGGAAAAATATTGGAAAGGAAAAATGCTTCGAAGATGAACCTCTTCCCATGCGATAGTCAAAAATTCTTGGCGGTATCGAGCTGGTACAGCCTGTTCTTCTTGAATGCCCCGATTAAGAGCCAAAGAATTTCCTGCCGCTATCATATAATATTCATCTTGACTTGGTGATAAAAAAAGCATCCGTATCCGCGCCTTTTTTGATTTCTCAACGAGTTCATAAAACGGACTTTCTAACGACCCCCAATCACCAATCCTGGCATGAATTGATAAAGATCCAATAAGTCCCACATTGATTCCTTCAGACGTGTCAATGGGGCAAATACGCCCATAGTGACTAGGATGGATATCTCGTATTCGAAAATTAGCAGTTCGCCCTGTTAATCCGCCAGGGCCCAAATAACTCAACTTTCTCCCATGAACGATTTGTGTCAATGGATTAGTGCGATCCAAAACTTGAGATAATGGATGTAATCCGAAAAAGGATTCATAAGTAGTTGTTAACGGAGTTGAAGTTACCAAATTCTGAGGAGTCGGTATCAATTTATGCCTAATTGCTCCGCCTATAGTTCCCTTAACTACATTTTCTAAACGAGCCAGAGCCAACCCGAGCTGGTCTTGTAAAAGATCCGCTACAGAGCGAATACGTTTATTTTTCAAATGATTCATATCATCAAGTGTACCCATTCCAAATTTCATCCCAATCAAATGATCGGCAGCTGCTAATATATCTCGTGGTAACAAAAATATATTGTTCTGAGGTATATTAAGATTCAGTCTCCAGTTAATATTTCGGCGACCAATCCTCCCCAATTCACACCTTTGGTGAAAGAATTTTTTTTGTAATTCCTTACATAAGGATTCAGAAAATATTGGATCCCCACCTACACAAGAAAATTGTTGATAAAACTCCAAAATAGCATTTTCTTTTGACCCAATTTTTTTTTTCTCCTTATCGGTTAAGAAAGATAAGAAAATTTCAGGGTAGCAAACATTCTCTAGAATTTCTCTTAGATTCGAACCCATAGCTGATGATAGAACTAGAATAGATATTTTCTGTTTCCTACTCACACGAGCCCATATTCTTGCTTTTTTATCAATCTCTAATTCTAGCCTGCCCCCCCAATCTGATATTATGGTGCCGGTATAGACCGAAATCCCGTTATGATCCAATTCTGACTGGTAATAGATACCAGGACTTTGTAATATTTGATTGATCACAACTCGGTATATTCCGTTTACTATAGAAGTTCCAAGGGAATTCATTAAAGGAATGTTTCCAATAAAAATTCTTTGTTCTTGCATATTCCTATTGGTTTTCCAAATTAATCCCGCGGATACATATAATTCAGAAGAATATGTAAGTAATTCATAGACAGCATCTCGTTCTTTTATCAGAGGTTCTACCAATTGATATGTTTCCACAAATAATTGAAATTCAATTTCGTGATCTATATCTTCAATTTTTGGAAATTGCGAAAGTTCTTCTATTAAACCCTGATCAATAAACCGATAAAACCCTTCAAATTGTATCTGATTAAATCCGGGTATTGTAGATGTTCCCTCTTTTCCATCCCCGAGCATCTTTTTTGAATTTATCATTTATCCGTTTATTTTAAAAAATCCCATATCTCATTCTTCACCGAATCATATAGATAGAATTCGATCTAGCAATAATGGAATTTCTATTCTGTTTACTGAATCACATGAAATTTTATCCAACTCCAAGATATATGGAATGTATGAAATCCGTATGAACGGAGACTAGATTCAATTGGAATTTTTTTTATAAGAAAGAGATCCAAATGGAACAGAATTTAGAATACCGCTGGAACTTATGGAGTTTTGTAACGACTAGAAAAAAAGTAATTTCATTTTCACCTATGATATTACATATTCCATTCGATCGCATACCATAAAAAACGGTATTCATGATAGGATCTGTTCGAGCAGATAAACATATAAGAAATAGAAAACTTTTTTTTAAACACTTTACTTTTTCATGTATTTGTATTTCATTGTTCAAAAAAATAGTTGCAGAAAAAAGATGGATTTTTACTATTTTGAATAGAATATTTAGAATATCATTGAATTGAAGTAGGTAGAGTAAGGTAAGAAAACGTATGTTTTTTTTATTTAATTTTTATTATTATTAAAATAAAAAAAGAATGCACAGGTATATATATATGTCTCTTTTTCTTCTTTTATTGTGGTACAGTTCTATTGGAACAGCACATGCTGTGCTCTACCAAAAATTAAAAATTTTTTTTCAATGTATTCAATGAAAAATTTCAATACAAAAATTTATTGAGAATTACTCCTCAAAGCATCCCTAGAGAGATAAAATACCCCATTATAGAGCTATACAAGGTAACGTATGTTCTGATTCTGGGGTTTACATATACTCATTATTAGTGTTATAATTCAAATGGAAGAAGATTTCTTTTTAATTGAAAAAACTCAATATAGATTAGTTATAAATCTATTTCTAATGATTTTTCTTATCTTATATTATTAGAAATAAAAAATGTAAATTTGAATTCAAAAAAGGTCATGAATTTACAGTCAATAGTTAATGGTTCTGATTTGTACTAGGTTGATTGTCTATATTTTGTGACTGAAAATCTATATTTTTTTCGGAGTT
Organism: Brassica rapa; assembly: GCF_000309985.2. NCBI lineage: Eukaryota > Viridiplantae > Streptophyta > Magnoliopsida > Brassicales > Brassicaceae > Brassica > Brassica rapa. Next base: position 32,040 of record NW_022610738.1, read on the forward strand.
GAAAAAAAAACAAGAGAAAATTTGAATCTAGTACAAATCATTTTGGCGGCATGGCCGAGTGGTAAGGCGGGGGGACTGCAAATCCTTTTTCCCCAGTTCAAATCCGGGTGCCGCCTCAACAGGAGACTTGAAATCTCCTGTTATAAAAACTATAACAAACGTAGGAAAAGACTCTTGATACTTTCTTTTCGTGATTCTAAGCCCCTGGCTCTCGAGGTCTATTCTCTAACCTAAAGTTTTACCTATCAGATTAGAGGAAAAAAACGAGTGGAGGGAAATCCATTAGATTGGATAGGCAGAGAGGAATTAAAATATAATAGAAGTTTTTGGAAAGGATCTAAGAATAGTGGATATAGACTCATGAAAGTGGATATAGACTCATGAAAGTGTCGGAATGCTCAGACTTCAATCAATATTAGATTAGATGAAGAATTGCCTTTCGTTTTACTTAAATAAAAATAAAAAACGATAAAAGAAAGAAAAAGATTATTCTTTCTACATATGAGTCAGATTTTTTGGATACTTCGAAAAGTATATGTTTACTTGTGTTTACATCTTGTCGATTCTACTAGAAATTCTATAATTAAGAATAACTCATATAAGATAAGTGGATTTTTGGAGTAGTTCATCAATGGTGACCAAATATCTCTCCCTTTTTTGACTCTGCACCAGTGATTTCACTATTATTAGGGAACAATAGGGAAAAGTTTCTTCATATTCATAGGGACAGAATTCACATGGATATAGTAAGTCTCGCATGGGCTGGTTTAATGGTAGTTTTTACATTTTCCCTCTCTCTCGTAGTGTGGGGAAGAAGTGGACTCGAAGAAGTACTCCTATTGCGATAATAATCAAACTCTATCACCTGTATCAATTGTTTTAGTTTTCCTAGACCGGCCGGCAATTTTTTTTAAGATCTTTTTTTAGAAATTGGATTTATGTTTTGTTTTATTGACTCATTTTTTTTTTTGATATCAGAGTTTATACCGTTAACCATTCATGGGATAACCCCCTTTCGAAATCTCAAGAGGTTTCCATCGATTCGGATTATCCGATTAAATGGATCAAACAAACAAATGAAATTGAGAAGTATGTACATAGATTTCATATTCTATATTAATTTATATTTACATTTATAAAGAAAAGAGAGTATGGTGGATTCCTTATATTAAAATATTTCACTTGTATCTTTATACATTACAATAACCATAATGGCTAGTATGGTAGAAAGAGATCTCTTTCTACCATACTAGCGGGCCCCTTAGGATAGATACTGAATCTAATGCATTCCTTTCATTTAAGACGAGAAATTGACAATCCTTTTTTGTCATTGATAGTCAAATTGTATTCAAATTAATTATTTTGACTAACCGGTTTTACGTAAATTATAAGCAAAAAAGCAGTAGGAACGAGAATGAAAGTGCAGTAGCAATAAATGCAAGAATATTGACTTCCCATAATTAAATCGTTATTATTTATTTTTTTTTCTTGGAATATCTCGGGATTTAATCCATAGAGATGAGAAATCTTTCGCTTGTAAACCACTCAGATGAATTAGATTTCGATGATATCGAATGAAAGAAATATCATGAATAACAATATCGGAGCTATAAAATCGTTTCATCGTCAAGAATTTAATAGTATAACATAGGAAGATCTTTTATCCACACCAATACATAATGAGATTCCTGATCCAATAAAAAACTATTTATTTATGATTCTTTTTCACCGCTTTCTTTTCTACAACCTAGTACTTTCCTTGTACAATCATCTGATGAATATCATAAAAAACCTTTTCTACTTCGATTGTTTATAAAAAGAGTTCTAAAGAACCTTAAATAAACAATAGAATCAAATAGAGAAAACAAGTACGAAATTTCAAATTGAAATTTTCAAAATTTTGTTTTGTAAGGGTCTATGATCTTTTTGTAAAACAAAGGAAATGTGATAAAGACGGTCCCGATAAAAAAAACATAAAATATTCCAAAAATTAACTATATTAAATTTTCTTACGAGTTTTTTCTTCGACATCGACTCTAATCTTTAAAAGAGCATATTCATTAGGGAAGACTAATTTGATCTTTTTTTTTGAACATCCTCTTTACTTGGTTGGATTCGAACTATTTTCACTTCCTTGACTTCATAGAAACAAAGTATATAGAGGTACTCTTGGCAAACGTATTATACGCTATCCTAATTTGATTTTCCTACACGATTAATGGGAGATTAATTGACAAAAAAGGAGAAACCCCAATACAGTATCTCGTTCTTGAAGTGGTGATGCTCTCAATAATTATAATTATACTAATTTACATATGTCTTTAAAATTGGTGCTACAGAAATACCCCTTTCTTTTGCGTGATGAAACAATAAAAATAAAACAAAAAGATAACCGAAACCATTTTGATCCCC
>NW_022610739.1:0-34245 GCF_000309985.2 Brassica rapa
TGCATACTGACTGAGCTCCCATTGAGCTTCCCTGAGCTGCCCAAGCTCGGCCCGTCTGGCCGTCCAGCTCCCACATCACTCGTTCCAGCTCTATTAAACCCATCTCTTTCTTCACCCGGTTAAGTCTCAACACTTTGATGCCCTTAACTCTATGTCTGAGCCATGATACGCTTGTCTACTGGTCTAATGACCTGACTGGTGCATCTCCCCGCACCATGGCTCATCCCAACGATCCTATCTCGGACTGGGGACATGAGAAGTCTCCCCCACTTGGGATGGATTCGTCCTCGAATCCTCATCATGTGTTTCCTCGGGGACCACCTGATCATACCACTCAGGATACTCGGCCTTCATCCTTGCCTCTGTTTCCCAAGTGATTACATCCTTGCCATTGTATTCCCACAAAACCTTGATCATGGGAATGGTCTTCTTCCTTGTTGTCTTTTCTATTCGATCCACTATGCGGACCGGCCTCGTCTCTAGAGTCAGATTCTTACTCAAATCTGTAGGGATCTCGTGTAGGACTATGTCCTGATCAGACAAACATTTTTGGAGTTGGGACACATGAAACATGTTGTGGAACGCATCCATGGCTGGTGGCAGTTCCAACTTATAAGCCACAGCCCCAACTCTTTCTATGATTCTGAAACGGACCCAAGTACCTAGGGTCTAGTTTTCTTCTGCCAGAAACTCTAGCCCTCCCTTTAAATGTGCTCATCTTGAGATATACCAAGCTTCAACTTCAAACTCAATATGTTTCCTTCGTCTATATGCGTAACTCTTTTGACGATCATGTGCTTCTTTCATTTTCTCCTTTAAGAACCTTATTTTCTCGGTGGTTTCTTCTACTATCTCAGGACCCAACATGCTCCTCTCCCCCACTTGGGTCCAGCATAATCGCGTCCTACAAGGCCGTCAATACAGTGCTTTATAACGTGACATCCCAATGCTAGTATGGAAACTGTTGTAGGCAAACTCGACCAAGGGTAGATGCTTTTCCCATGAGTCGCCCCAATCCAACACCACGGCCCTTAACATGTCCTCCAATGTCTGGATTGTCCTCTCTGACTGCCCATCCGTCTGAGGATGATAGGCTGTGCTCATGTTCATTCTTGTTCCTAAGGCTTTTTGAAAAGCCTGCCAGAAGTAAGAGGTGAACCTAGAGTCTCTGTCCGAGACAATACTAGCCGACACTCCATGCAGACGTACTATCTCGTCCAAGTAAATCCTCACGATCTGATCCACTCCATCTCCTTTCTGTATTGGTAAGAAGTGGGCCGACTTGGTTAGTCTGTCAACCACCACCAAACCGCATCCTTTTGGTTCCTGGTCGTAGGAAAACTGGTCACAAAATCCATTGTGATGTGATCCCACTTCCACCCTGGTATGGGGAGATTCTGGAGCATACCATTGGGCACTTGATGTTCGGCCTTCAGAAGCTGGCAAGTAGGACACCTCGCCACCCACTCGGCTGTTTTCATCCTTACCCAGTGATAGTACCTTTTTAAATCCCTATACATCTTATTCAGCCTGGGGTGGACTGAGAACTTTGACTTATGAGCCTGACTCATAATCTCTTCTTTAAGCCCCTTGCTGTTTGGAACACTTACTCAGCCATTCACCCAGATTGTTTCGTTGCTTGTGATCTGATACTCCGTCTTATCGTTAAGAGCCACTTTTTGCAAGTTCTCATCCAAACTCTTGGCCTGCTGTATCCTGGTAAGTAGATCGGCCTGATCCACTTCCTCGGATCCCAATGGCTCATCACGTCCAACCAAGGAATTTAGATGTAGTGACCGAACCATCCCTTCTAGTTCATCCGCTTCTCTTTCGGCCGAGACATCTGCCCTTCTCCGGCTTAAGGCATCAGCCAATAGGTTAGCCTTGTCTAGATGGTATGATATGTCCAGATCATAATCAGCAACATACTCAATCCATCTTCTTTGTCTCAAGTTCAACTCAGGCTGAGTGAAAATGTACTTCAAGCTCTTATGATCAGTGAGAATCTGGACTTTGGCTCCGTACAGATACGATCTCTATATCTTCAAAGCAAACACCACGGCCGCCATCTCTAGATCATGGATCGGATAATTCCCTTCATGCTTTCTCAGCTGTCTCGAGGCATAAGCAATCACCTTCCCATGTTTCAGGACGCACCCCAACCCAGTGATGGACGCATCCGTATAGACCACATAAGGTTGATCTCCCTCCGGCAATACCAATATTGGTGCATTCGTCAGCATATCCTTTAGAGCTGAGAAACACTTCTCACACCCTTCATTCCAGGAAAACTTCACATCCTTGCCTGTAAGTCGTGTCATGGGTTGAGCCAAACTGGCAAACCCTTGACATACTTTCTGTAGTAGCCGGCCAGCCCTAGGAAACTCCTAACCTCAGTAGCATTCCTAGGCTGCGGCCAATCTCGTATAGTCTGAACCTTCTCCGGATCTACTGACACGCCCTGATCAGACACAATGTGTCCGAGGAACCCAACGCTCTTCTGCCAGAAACTACACTTGCTTAGTTTGGCAAAGAGTTTTTGTTCCCTCAAACGTCCTAGTACGGCCCTGAGATGCTTCTCATGGTCTTCCTTGTTTCTGGAATATACAAGTATGTCATCTATGAAGATGATTACAAATTTATCCAAGAAATCTCGAAAGATACCATTCATCATCTTCATGAATGCAGCTGGTGCATTGGTTAGACCAAATGGCATAACCACAAACTCATAGTGGCCATACCTGGTCCGGAACGCCGTCTTCCTGATATCATTAGGCTCAATTGGGATCTGATGATACTCTGAGGCGAAATCAATCTTGGAAAACCATTTGGCCCCTTTGAGCTGATCCAACAGCTAATCAATTCTGGGTAATGGGTACTTGTTCTTCACAGTAACCCTATTCAACCCTCGGTAATCAATACACAGCCTGAAGCTACCATCCTTTTTCTTCACAAAAAGAACTGGTGCTCCCCAAGGCGAGACACTTGGTCGTATGAACCCTTTGTCCAACAACTCTTCCAGTTGCTTCTTTAGCTCGGCCATCTCGGCCGGAGCCATACGATATGGACTTTTGGAAATTGGGGCCGTCCCTGGTTCTAGTTCTATTATGAACCGGCCAGCCCTATCAGGGGGAATGCCCTGTAGTGCCCGAAACACATCCTCAAACTCTTTAACCAGCGGAATCCCGTCCGGGTCACCAGCCCCTACAACCTCCTTAGTGGCGATTGTGACCAAAAAGGCCTCACAACCCTTCTCAAGCATCCGTTCCACTTGGACTGCTGATATCACTAAGCATCCAGAAGTCAGACGAATACCTTGGAACCTGATCGGGGGTCCACACCCAGTCTCAAATGCACCCTTCCTCTGTGACAGTCCAGAGTAGCCCGATTCTTTCCAAGCCAGTCCATGCCTAATATCACCTCATGATTCTTAAGGCAGACCACAACCAGATCCATAGGCATAACTCTATACTGGATCACTATTGGGATATCCTTTACTCGCCCTAATGAATGCATTACTTGCCCACCGGCCGCATTCACTATGCAAGGATCATCCTCCGTTCCCATCTGGAACAACCCTTTTCCGATCATATCTGGGCTCACAAAGCTGTGTGTAGCTCCAGTATCAAACAGTACGTGTGTTTCCACACCACCAATACATAGGGTCCCTACATAAGACCCCCCTTTTCTAATCATCTAATCCATTCTAAGTTATGTACCATGCCAATCTACTGAATTGAAAAAGAATGGATCTTGAATGTTACCAGTGATGGTCCAGCCTCTGCTGCGTCCTTGGTCAGTTCATACACACGCGGTGCTGAGGTCTGACCTCGGGTCTGGCTTGGCTTGCAGGCCTCCCCACGTCCTTTAGCCTCAGCTTGCATCTTGGGACATTCCCAGCGTAGGTGTCCCGTCTTGCTGCAGTAATGACAGCTTCTGGGGTCACTCCCCAAGCCCTGTCCACGGTTCTCTGACCGTCCAGGACAGTCTCGAGCAAAGTGGCCCATCTTGCCACAACGGGTGCAAGCCCCCTTTGCCTTCCAACACTCTCCACCGTGATGCCTTTTGCATGAAGGACACTCCGGCCTATCACTTGAGGCCTTGCCCCCTTCGGCCGTGTCCCTCTTTCTCTTCCGGTCGCTTCCGGATCCACTAGAAGCCGTGTGGCCCCTAGACTTCAGCTTGGCCTCTTCAGCGAAGTTAGTCTCCACCATAGCCATGCGTTCCACCAGTTCAAACACTGTCTAAAAGTGACCAACGGAGCAATAGGTTCGAAGTTCGACCCTTAGGCCTCGAACAAACCTACGTATCTGTACCGTGTCCTCCTCCAACTCCTTGCCCACATATCGTCTGAGCCGGTTGAACTTCTCTTCGTACTCACGTATTGTCATGCGTCCTTGAGTCAAGTCTAGGAACTGAGACTCCAGACGGTCCCAAGCTTCAGCCGAGAAGTATTTGTGGTTGAACTCCACCTCGAAGTTTGAGAACCGCTCAATTGTCCCATTGGTGCGTTTGTCTAGAGCTAACCACCAGTTATGTGTGTCACCTTCCAGGAAGTGAACCACAATGTCCTTTTTGTACTCCTCTGGGCAACGAGTTGAGCTGAAATTCCGAGCCAATCTGCTCCTCCACTCGTCTGCCTCAATGGGATCAGAACTACAAGCAAACTGCTTCGTACCCAGCTTGGAGATGTGAGCTAGAAGGCTCAAGTAATCCACTCTCCTAACTGGATGAGCTGGTAGATCAATCTCCATTACCTCAGCTTCGACCAAAGCTCGGTCCTCGGCTGTCCTGGCAGCTGTTCGAGCTACTTGTGCAGCTGCACGAGCTACACCAGCTGCTGTCCCAGCTGTCCTAGCTGCTCTCTGAGTTGCCTGAACCGTGGCCTGAGCTGGGGTGATCTGGCCAACCGATAAGTTCAAAAAAGGGGTAAATTCATGCGTGAAAGCCAACATCTGAGTGCCCATGGCCTTAACCACATCCGTCACCTCCCGCATAGATGGCTCGGCCAACTCCTCCGCCCCATCTCCAGGTCCGGTCTCGTCTCCTACATGGGAGGAATCACCTTCCTCCTCCCGTCCCTCTTGTTGTTGCTCACCCAGGTTATCAACCTGAACCTCAGTAGGCAGGAACGTCGCGAAGGGTTCCCCGGTCTTCTCATTAACCAGCCCCGTCTGGGTTGGTAACACTTGAGTGGGGTTGGCCCCATCTCCTATGACCGGTCCAGAACCACCAGCCGCTTCCTTGCCCTTCCGGGACTTAGTCCGCTTAGTTCCCTTAGGCAAAAACACTTAGTGTTAGTCCAAACGTATAAACCTCATCTCATGATTAGAACTAAGCAAAACAACATCAAACCAAACAAACACAAACAACCCGTGAGACCAAGCAGCCGGACGTGTGGTGAACACATAACCCAAACCAATCCTAGAATCAAGCATGCTCTGATACCGACTTGTAAGACCCGATCCCGGCTCTTAAGCCCAAACTGATCTGCGGCCTTAACCTTTCAATCTAAGTCCGAGTGAACCAAGTTTTAAGTCTTATCTTTCTAAATTCAATTCATTTCAACTGAGGTTCAATACAATCAATCTAAACAAGGAAACATAAGGGGAAAATCAATTGTATAAATATAAACTGAGATTCATACATCATTCTTAGGTTCGTCCTAATAAGTTATACACACTTAGTCTAACATAAGTTCACAAGTTGCACAATAGGCTATCAGTATTTCACATCTATCTACAATGACCCATTCACCACACATCTTCCCATGGCCTGAGTCTTCACGGTGCCTTTCCCTTACCACGGTCCATGTCCGATCCTGAAACCACACAAGACACAATGCACATTCATATGGCCGATATCCTAACATCAAGTCTAGATAAGCATGGTTCGGCTACTTAGAATCTATAACCTGTCCAAACCAACATACTCAAATAAATTCCCAAAAACTAATTAAAATTCATGATAATCCTTGATAAATCCCAACTAAGATATTCCCATAAACAGTTTCCAACGAAACACACTAGAACGTCCAAATCCGACCATGAATAGTCCGGCCAAAGGCCAAGGACTTGGATACTGAACCGGCCAGGGCCTTGGTTCTGTGTTCCCTGTATGACCAGAACAAACAAACACAATAATCTAATAGGACAAGCAAATCTAAAGAGATAGAGAGAGTAGATGTAGGCGCATAGCAAACCGGCCACAAGCCCGATCGAATCATCAGCCGGCTAAGGCCGATCGCTTGCCGTCCACACCACTGACCTTAGGTGTTCTCTCCCCAGGCGCCATCTCCTTCACTTTGTCCTTCTCTCTGTCTCTCTGTCTGGTATCCATCTCCTCAGGCCTTGCTTCCCACGATCCGGTTTCTACTGGAACAGCCAAGCCTCTCGCCGGTTCTCTCCTTGGATCGCCGGTTCTCTCTTTTCTTTTTGGTGTTTGTCTCTCACGATTTTGGCAGAGGTTCCCCTCAAGAATTCTAAGTCAAATTCTGGATCCAGGGCTCAGTAGTTATAGAGAGAGGGAGTCAGAACAGCCATGGGGCCGAAGGGGTGGGAGTTGTAACCGAAAAGGTGTCTCTCTCGCCCTTGCAACCGTTCGGCAATAACTGCCCCCAACCGGTCCTCAACTACCTCCAACTGCTCCTGTCCCTGCCGGTTCTCTATCCTGAAACCAAGGCCAAGACCTTTAACTGACCGTCCATACCGTGGCCACACCATCTAACCGAACCACCATAACCATCCTTTTAACCGCCCCAATGGTCCCGGACATGAACACTCGGCCCAACTGAATTGAGCTGACTACTAGCTGGTCCCAGCTGTGTGAGCTAGTCCTTATAGCTCCACGAGCAGATGCATACTGACTAAGCTCCCATTAAGCTTCCCTGAGCTGCCCAAGCTCGGCCCCGTCCAGCTCACATCACTCGTCCAGCTCTATTAAACCCATTTTTCTTCACCCTGGTTAAGTCTCAACACTTTGATTCCCTTAACCCTATGTCTGCCATGATACGCTTGTCTACTGGTCTAATGACCTAACTGGTGCGTCTCCCCGCACCATGGCTCGTCCCAACGACCCTATCTCGGACCGGGGACATGAAAGACTGTTTGGGTGATTTTGGCCCACATGGGCTGTCTGTTCAGTATACACAGGACGTCTGTGGGTGTCCGCCAGCACACACAGGACGTCTGTGGCTGTCCGTCAGCACACACATAACGTCCATGGCTGTCCGTGTGTGTCTGTCAGCACACGACCTCTGTTTCCCAAGTGATTTCATCCTTGGCATTGTATTCCCACACGACCTTGATCATGGGAATGGTCTTCTTCCTTGTTCTCTTTTCTGTTCGATCCACTATGAGGACCAGCCTCGTCTCTAGAGTCAGATTCTTACCCAAATCTGTATGGATCTCGGGTAGTACTATGTCCTGATCAATGGCTGGTGGCAGTTCCAACTTATAAGCCAACTCCCCAACTCTTTCTATGATTCTGAATGGACCCATGTACCTAGGGTCTAGTTTTCTTCTGCCAGAAACTCTAGCCCTCCCTTTGAATGTGATCATCTTGAGATAGACCAAGTCTTCATCTTCAACTCAAGATGTTTCATCCGTCTATCTGCATAACTCTTTGACGATCTTGTGCTTCTTTCATTTTCTCCTTTAAGAACCTTATTTTCTCAGTGGTTTCTTCCACTATCTCAGGACCCAACATGCTCCTCCCCCCCCCCCCCCACTTGGGTCCAGCATAATGGCGTCCTGCATAATGGCGTCCTGCAGAATGGCGTCCTTCTAGGCCGTCCATACAGTGCTTCATAAGGTGACATCCCAATGCTAGTATGGAAACTGTTGTTGTAGGCAAACTCGACCAAGGGTAGATGCTTTTCCCATGAGTCGCCCCAATCCAACACCACGGCCCTTAACATGTCCTCCAATGTCTGGATTGTCCTCTCTGATTGCCCATCCGTCTGAGGATGATAGGCTGTGCTCATGTTCACTCTTGTTCCTAAGGCTTTTTGAAAAGCCTGCCAGAAGTAAGAGGTGAACCTAGGGTCTCTGTCCGAGACAATACTAGCCGGCACTCCATGCAGACGTACTATCTCGTCCAAGTAAATCCTCACGATCTGATCCACTCCATCTCCTTTCTGTATTGGTAAGAAGTGGGCCGACTTGGTTAGTCTGTCAACCCCCACCCAAACTGCATCCTTTTGGTTCTGGTCGTAGGAAAACCGGTCACAAAATCCATTGTGATGTGATCCCACTTCCACTCTGGTATGGGAGATTCTGGAGCTTACCATTGGGCACTTGATGTTCGGCCTTCACAAACTGGCAAGTAGGACACCTCGCCACCCACTCGGCCACATCTGTTTTAATCCTTACCCAGTGATAGTACCTTTTTAAATCCCTATACATCCTATTCAGCCCAGGTTGGACTGAGAACTTTGACTTATGAGCCTGACTCATAATCTCTTCTTTAAGCTCCTTGCTTTTTGGAACACTTACTCGGCCATTCACCAAGATTGTTCCGTTGCTTGTGATCTGATACTCCGTCTTGTCGTTAAGAGCCACTTTCTGCAAGTTCCCATCCAAACTCTGGGCCTGCTGTATCCTGGTAAGTAGATCGGCCTGATTCACTGCCTCTAATCCCACAGGACGTCTGTGGGTGTCCGCCAGCACACACAGGACGTCTGTGGCTGTCCGTCAGCACACACATAACGTCCATGGCTGTCCGTGTGTGTCTGTCAGCACACGACCTCTGTTTCCCAAGTGATTTCATCCTTGGCATTGTATTCCCACACGACCTTGATCATGGGAATGGTCTTCTTCCTTGTTCTCTTTTCTGTTCGATCCACTATGAGGACCAGCCTCGTCTCTAGAGTCAGATTCTTACCTAAATCTGTATGGATCTCGGGTAGTACTATGTCCTGATCCATGGCTGGTGGCAGTTCCAACTTATAAGCCAACTCCCCAACTCTTTCTATGATTCTGAATGGACCCATGTACCTAGGGTCTAGTTTTCTTCTGCCAGAAACTCTAGCCCTCCCTTTGAATGTGATCATCTTGAGATAGACCAAGTCTTCATCTTCAAACTCAAGATGTTTCATCCGTCTATCTGCATAACTCTTTTGACGATCTTGTGCTTCTTTCATTTTCTCCTTTAAGAACCTTATTTTCTCAGTGGTTTCTTCCACTATCTCAGGACCCAACATGCTCCTCCCCCCCCCCCCCACTTGGGTCCAGCATAATGGCGTCCTGCATAATGGCGTCCTGCAGAATGGCGTCCTTCTAGGCCGTCCATACAGTGCTTCATAAGGTGACATCCCAATGCTAGTATGGAAACTGTTGTTGTAGGCAAACTCGACCAAGGGTAGATGCTTTTCCCATGAGTCGCCCCAATCCAACACCACGGCCCTTAACATGTCCTCCAATGTCTGGATTTTCCTCTCTGATTGCCCATCCGTCTGAGGATGATAGGCTGTGCTCATGTTCATTCTTGTTCCTAAGGCTTTTTGAAAAGCCTGCTAGAAGTAAGAGGTGAACCTAGGGTCTCTGTCCGAGACAATACTAGCCGGCACTCCATGCAGACGTACTATCTCGTCCAAGTAAATCCTCACGATCTGATCCACTCCATCTCCTTTCTGTATTGTTAAGAAGTGGGCCGACTTGGTTAGTCTGTCAACCCCCACCCAAACTGCATCCTTTTGGTTTCTGGTCGTAGGAAAACCGGTCACAAAATCCATTGTGATGTGATCCCACTTCCACTCTGGTATGGGGAGATTCTGGAGCTTACCATTGGGCACTTGATGTTCGGCCTTCACAAACTGGCAAGTAGGACACCTCGCCACCCACTCGGCCACATCTGTTTTAATCCTTACCCAGTGATAGTACCTTTTTAAATCCCTATACATCCTATTCAGCCCAGGTTGGACTGAGAACTTTGACTTATGAGCCTGACTCATAATCTCTTCTTTAAGCTCCTTGCTTTTTGGAACACTTACTCGGCCATTCACCAAGATTGTTCCGTTGCTTGTGATCTGATACTCCGTCTTGTCGTTAAGAGCCACTTTCTGCAAGTTCTCATCCAAACTCTGGGCCTGCTGTATCCTGGTAAGTAGATCGGCCTGATTCACTGCCTCTAATCCCAATGGCTCATCACGTCCAACCAAGGTATTTAGATGTAATGACCGAACCACCCCTTATAGTTCATCCACTTCTCTTTCGGCCGAGACCTCTGCCCGTCTCCGGCTTAAGGCATCAGCCACTAGGTTGCCTTGCCTGGATGGTATACTATGTCCAGATCATAATCACCAACAAACTCCATCCATCTTATTTGTCTCAAGTTCAACTCAGGCTGAGCGAAAATGTAATTCAAGCTCTTATGATCAGTGAGAATCTGGACTTTGACTCCGTACATATACGATCTCCATATCTTCAAAGCAAACACCACGGCTGCCATCTCTAGATCATGGGTCGGATAATTCCCTTCATGCTTTCTCAGCTGTCTCGAAGCATAAGCAATCACCTTCCCATGTTGAGTCAGGACGCACCCAAACCCAGTGATGGACGCACCCGTATAGACCACATAAGGTTGATCTGCCTCCGGCAATACCAATATTGGTGCATTCGTCAGCATATCCTTTAGAGCTGAGAAACACTTCTCACACCCTTCATTCCAGGCAAACTTCACATCCTTGCCTGTAAGTCGTGTCATGGGTTGAGCCAAACTCACTAACCCCTTGACATACTTTCTGTAGTAGCTGGCCAGCCCTAGAAAACTCCTAACCTCAGTAGCATTTTAGGCTGCGGCCAATCTCGTATAGTGTGAACCTTCTCCGGATCTACTGACACGCCCTGATCAGACACAATGTGTCCGAGGAACCCAATGCTCTTCTGCCAGAAACTACACTTGCTTAGTTTGGGAAAGAGTTTCTGTTCCCTCAAACGTCCTAGTACGGCCCTGAGATGCTTCTCATGGTCTTCCTTGTTTCTGGAATATACAAGTATGTCATCTATGAAGATGATTACAAATTCATCCAAGAATGCAGCTGGTGCATTGGTTAGACCAAATGGCATAAACACAAACTCATAGTGGCCATACCTGGTCCGGAACGCCGTCTTCCTGATATCATTAGGCTCAATTGGGATCTGATGATACCCTGAGGCTAAATCAATCTTGGAAAACCATTTGGCCCCTTTGAGCTGATCCAACAGCTCATCAATTCTGGGTAATGAGTACTTGTTCTTCACAGTAACCCTATTCAACCCTCGGTAATCAATACACAGCCTTAAGCTACCATCCTTTTTCTTCACAAAAAGAACTGGTGCTCCCCAAGGCGAGACACTTGGTCGTATGAACCCTTTGTCCAACAACTCTTCCAATTGCTTCTTTAGCTCGGCCATCTCGGCCGGAGCCATACGATATGGACTTTTGGACATTGGGGCCGTCCCTGGTTCTAGTTCTATTATGAACGGGTCAGCCCTATTAGGGGGAATGCCCTGTAGTGCCCGAAACACATCCTCAAACTCTTTAACCAGCGGAATCCCGTCCGGGTCTGTAACACCCGAATCCGACCTCTCGACGAAACTGGACCCATTTGCTACTTAATCAATCCCTTGCTTGTTTGATTCATTTTATGTCTTTCATTTACTAAGTCATGTTCGAATCCGAGGTTCTAAAACAATTGAACAGATAGCACAGCGGAATATAAATGTGTATAAAATGTATTACTTAGAAACATGAGATCCGATACACAACTTCTTAATCGTTTCATAGACAATCACTAGTTCATCCCTAGCATCATCTAACCATACGTTACACAGCCTCTCACTGACCGAGCCTTCACGGCTCCTTGGCTTGACCAGAACCGTCCTTAGTTCCTGAAACCACAACCAGATAAGCATTAATCATAACCGAAAATAGAACTGGTCGATTCTACAATGCTTGGCTTGGTTCCTAGAACATAGATAAACCTCGGACAATATACTTATAAAAATATATAAACCCTGCCTACCGAATCCTAAGTCATTCAACCAACCAACCCTTGACTTAGAATCAGATAGACAGTCCAGAATATATAAACAGAACACACGAACAGTCCGGATCGTCCCGAAGACCAATCCGTCCATCCGGATAGAATCTAGGTGCGACCGGCCTAGATGAAGTCCGGCTCAATGGCCCAACGGACTTTCTTACCTGATCCGGCCTGGGGCCTGGATCCAACGGCCGAGTAAGCCTCACGCCCAATCCGAGTAGGCCAAACGGCCGATCGGACCTTGCGACTCTTACCCTGGCTTAGACGAACCGTGTACTTGTCTCGACGGACAAGACATGGTCTGATCCCTAAGGAACGGACACGACCTGTCTCAACAGGCAACGTTCGGAACATGCACCCCCTCGGTCCTTGGTACCTATTGGTCCTCGTACCTCTTGTCGTCCGTAACGCTTGGTTACTTACACCCTTTGGCAACTCACAACCTTTGGAACTCGTTGATGTGCCGCAGTCCACGGATCATTACATGGAACCAGCTCAGCATGGAGTTCAAGATGTTCTGAACATTTCAACCGAGGTTCATGTTTTTCACCGTGCCAGACTTGACTTGGATCATGCCAGACTTGAGAAAGATCATGCCAGACTTGAGAAAGATCATCCCAGACTTGAGAAAGATCATGCCAGACTTGACTTGGATCATGAGGTTTCACAAAATGATCGAGACTTCTCTGCTTTGGCTCGATTGGCCCATACTGCACGTACCGGCGACCGTACTGATGGACTGATCTACCCTTTTGATCAGTTCACGCACTTTGATCAGCCAAGTTTCACTAAGGCAAGGATCCTTCACCTTTCTGAAGACATAGGACACACTTGGTCCAGTCTGGTTCATGATGCGGACATGGTGGCTCATACGGACAGTCCCACATCCGTCCTTCTCCTTACCGCGGTCCCTGCTTCAGGATACAACGAACCTGGACAGAAGCCGATCAGTCACATTTAATAATCTGTCTTTATGTTGTTTAATGACTAGATCGAGATCTACTTTTCTATTTTAAAAAAATTTCAGATATCGATTTTGTCTAAAGTTTGAGTTAAACTCTTTGTTCTTCTTTTAGAACTTGTTCTTAGTTTCTTGGTTAGTCATATCCAAGTAAACACTTCCTCAAATCGTTGGTCTTGTGAGTCATATCAAGCAACAACCAGAGATCCTTCACTTGGTGGTCTTGTGAGTGTTATCAAGAACCATTTGGAGTCGGGAATATCAAAGGCCTTTCCGCAACCTTCGTGCGACCCTTCAATCCATCCAGTTCTCCATCCGGAGTACATATCCAAATCTGATCCATTTGAGTGAGCCGATCTTAGGGTCCTTCAAGTGGTATCAGAGCCGCTCGTTTGGTATCTTCTAAATCATTCATATTTCTCATCTTCCATTTCTAAATCATAAACACTTCTTCTTCTATCCATCTTGAATCCGGACCCCTCATTACCATCCTCTATCTATAAAAAAAAAAAGTTTTTCATTTGGGGATTGGTGGTGGAAGAGAAAGCCTGCTGGCTGAGGAGAAATCCAGCCTTTGAGGTGGTTAAAACGGTTTCCCAAAACCAAAATCTCTTATCTTTCTCTCTTTTAAAATTATCTTGTGTTTGCTTGGATTTTTTCCATTGGGATTCTTTGATGTGTTCTTCTTAGAAAATTGAGTAGAAACTTGTGTGTGATCACCTAAATCTGAGAGAAACACTTGAGTGGGTGAGATTAAATACTTGAGAGAGTGAGGTTTTATTTTCTAATTTTGTGTTGAGATTTTCAGGTTATGATGTTTGGTCTTCAAAGGGAATGTAGCAAGGAGAAATCCCACAACAAACTATCTCTCAATCTTCATTTAAATATTCTTTGAATAATTTTGATGAGTTTGTTAGTGTGCAAGATATGCCAAACAGGAGGTGCAATGAACCTTTCAAGTCGTCCCAAGGTGAAGCTGATCCAAAGAGACGTTTGCTTCAGTTTGATGTCCAAGAGTTTTGTGATAACTTTGTGGAGGAAGTGGTGAAAACCCTCAAGGACGTCAACTGTGGGAACCAAAATTCACACTGTCGATTTCCGTTTAAATAAGGAAACTAGGAAAACCCTAATTTCCCAGAGGACCCGGATATCTGTTAATTACCACACGTCAAGCAATCAGAACACGAGAATAACAACGATAAAAATAAGAAATCGAAAAGAGAGCAAAGTAGATCTTTATTCCGAATCTGCGTATGAGCGTTACAACAAGGTATAAGCCTGGGCTCGAGAGCTGTTGGCGAGATTCCTAGTTCTAGCAACCCTAAGACGGCTAAACCTAATTGAGTCGCAGCTCGAAATAACAAAAACGGAAAATTGAATTGCTCTAAGTGCTAAGTTTGCTCTGAAAAAAGTTCTCCCTCTACTCCTCGTCTAGGACTCCTTATATACTAGCTCCAAGGTCGGTTTACGCTTTTACTCTTCTGCCCTTAAGCCGTCATAACATAAAAATGGAGATATTCCATTTTTCCCGATCTTCACAATTATCTTCAAAACTTCCGTATTTATCCGCGGAAACTTGACATTTATCCTTCCTCGTGGGCCAAGCGTGAACCATGCTGCGGTTCACGGGCTTTGGTTAGGAAAAATCGTAGGATGGGCCTCGAGTCGTGTTTTAGGTCCCTTTGGGCCGTCTTCCGACTCGACACGTTTTGCTACGAGTTTTCCGCGGTTTATAATTCGCGAAATTTGATCGATGAATTAGAATAGCGGGAAACATGGACTGAGCTTGCTACGGTCTTCGGGAGATAGAATTCGAAGGTCTGACGAGAATGCAAGGATTGGTGTCGCATCGATGTTCGGAAAGGTTCAATCGCTACACAGCGACCGAACTTTGGCTCGAGCCCGGTCGCTACGTAGTGACCGATTGAGACGAGTGCTCGGTCGCTACGTAGCGACCGAGCTTTGGCTTGAGCTCGGTCGCTACGTAGCGACCGAGCGGGACGATCGCTCGGTCGCTACGTAGCGACGAGCTTTGGCTCGAGCTCGGTCGCTACGTAGTGACCGAGCTTTGGCTCGAGCTCGGTCGCTACGTAGCGACCGAGCGGGACGATCGCTCGGTCGCTACGTAGCGACCAAGCTTTGGCTCGAGCTCGGTCGCTATGTAGCGACCGAGCGGGACGATCGCTCGGTCGCTACGAAGCGACCGAGCTTTGGCTCGAGCTCGGTCGCTACGTAGTGACCGAGCTTGGCTGAGCTCGGTCGCTACGTAGCGACCAGCTTTGGCTCGAGCTCGGTCGCTACGTAGCGACCGAGCGGGACGATCGCTCGGTCGCTACGTAGCGACCGAGCTTTGGCTCGGTCTCGGTCGCTACGTAGCGACCGAGCTTGGCCGAGCTTGGTCGCTACGTAGCGACCGAGCTTTGGCTCAGGTTTGGTTGCTGCATAGCGATCGGACGGCGTGTATACGTGGTGACCGAGCTTGGTTTGTTCGGTTTGAATCCCAAAGGATACTTTTTCGTAAAAACTTCGTATTGGTTATTTTTACGAAAATTACATCTCTTCTTTTACTATCTCTTTCGGAAATACGATCTCCGAGGATTTTCGGGTGGTAATTCCGTCGTAACCGTTTTTGACCCCAACAGTTAGCCCCCCAGCCCGTTAGGATCATGCATCGTAGGATCCTAGCGTGCGGTTAGGCATGTTTGGCAAGTTAGGCGTGATGGATGGAATTAATATCCGAAAGTCCGAGCTTGAATAGTAAATCCTTATGTCTTATAAGAAGGGAGGTAACTTGTTCCATAATTTTTTCACTTTCTTGTCTTTCTCTAAGATCTTTCTTAAAAAAAAAAAACTTTCTATCTTTCTCTCCACCCTTTTCCTCTATTCTCTCAAGAGAAGTGTAAAGATGTCGAGCAAGAAAAAGATTGCGAAAAAAGGGTCTTCGTCCGCGAGTCCTTATGAAGAGCTCGTTGTTCCGAAGATGGAGTTCGTGCCTCACTCGGTGCATCCTGCCGAGAACGAGGCATGGTGGGTTGCTCATTATGGCTCGTTGACCCCTCCCAAGGAGAAGCCGTTCCCGGTCCTGGTCCATCGTGGAGTCGAGGAAGAGGATGCAAGTAGGACTACCGACGAGTTTCTCGCGATGATGCGATCGTTCTACCATATCCCGGATGCTGTGGAGTTCCGGGTTCCCCGCCGCGGGGAATGTGCTAACAGCCCCCCGGAGGGTTACTTTACTTGCTATGAGGCGTTCGTAGTGCGTTGTCGCCTATGGTTCCCCATACCCGAAATTCTCGTCCGAGTGTTGGATCGTTTCGAAGTTGCGATAAGTCAGTTGACTCCCCTTGCCATTCAGCATCTTATTGGGATCCTGATCCTAAGCTACGAGCATGGCCTTTCCCTTTCCGTCGATCATTATGAAGCGCTTTTGAGGCTTCAACTTGTCAGAGATACGGATAAGCATAGGTTGGTCCCTCGGAAATTTATGTCAGTGGTTAAGAAGTTTATTTCGAACTTCAACTCGTGGAAGAAGTTCTTTTTCTTCGTTCGTATAGACGCTGCATCCGTCGAAGAGAGTTGCATTCCACTGTTCCGGAGGTTGCCGAATGATCGTCCCTTCATCAACCCTTTTGCTCCGTTCCCCGAGGACATCATTTCGGTGAGGGATCTTCTCAGGAATGGTCCCTTCTTCTGGACTTCTTTTACGCCGAAGAGGGTTCGGAAGGCACTGAGATTCGTGCAACCCGGTCCTGCTTTGGATGCGGACACAGGAAGCGACTCCGAACCTGACGACCAGAATCCCGTCGAAGCTCCAACGGCTGTGCCGGAGTCGAGTTCTTGGAAGGGAAAAGATGTCGATCTTGGCGACATAGAGTTTTCGATGGATGACTCTATGCTTCCAGGATGGGATCCGAACCTTGCTTACGGCGATGGGAGCGGTTCGAGCGAGGCCCCTGTTCCGGATTTCGATGACTTCTTTGCTGGACTGCCACCGGGTTTCGATGCTCCTCCTCCTACAAAAGAATCGGCGAGGCCGAGAGTCGTTGCAGAGGGATCTCGCATCATCAATGGGGTTAGTTTTTGAGGATTTCTTGGTGATTGTCCTGTGTATATATG
The DNA here is from genome assembly GCF_000309985.2 of Brassica rapa. Taxonomy (NCBI): domain Eukaryota; kingdom Viridiplantae; phylum Streptophyta; class Magnoliopsida; order Brassicales; family Brassicaceae; genus Brassica; species Brassica rapa. Next base: position 17,103 of record NW_022610739.1, read on the forward strand.
TTTATAACATGTCAATCGATTTTGCAGGGCCTGAGCCTGCTGGGCTCGGCCATTGAGGCGGGCCATAGAGAAGCCATGGTCTACCGCTTTAAAGCGGAGAAAGCGGAGCGGGATCTCGCTCGCGTGCAAGGCGAGATGCTGGAGCGAGAGGCGCAACTTACTCGTGACCATGCGCGGGCTGTTCGTAAAGCGGAGAGGAAAGGCAAAAGAGAAATCGTCGAGGTGATGAAGACTCGCGCATCTCAATTCCAGGTTGAGTATGGGAACCTCAAGAATGCCTTTACCTCGGTGGGTGACTTTCGCGAGTGCCGCGGTTCGGTCGGAAGTCTTTGGAGGACGCGAGCCGATGACTATGTGTTTGAAGAGGAAATGAGCTTGATGAAGAATGGGATGAGTGAACGTGCCCATGCTGAGGCGCTTATCCCTCCGATTGACGAGAAGATTCAAGGGTTCTGGGATTCCATCCCGGTTTCCCCTGATACCGAGGAGGTTCCGACCGGGTTTCCCGATGGTGGCGAGGAAGTGGATCGTCCCGCGGATGCGTTCGGCGCTTCGTTGTCCGGGGACTTTGACTTTGGATTATGAGGGGCGGATTAGTTATCCTTTTATCTGTTTTCGGCCAAGTGTGGCCCTTTGAATTTGGATTTTGTTTAGGCCTAGATGGCCGTATTTGTATTTACCGGGACTGGCCGTTGGTGGCTTTGAATCCCTTGCCGCTTTACGCGGTTTATTTATATGATAAATGTTTTGTTTCGAGTTTTCCTGAGTAGGGTTGAAGTAAATACGAGTTGTCGTCTCGTATTTAGTTCTGATTAGACGTTCAATCTGTTGGTTCGTTCGTGATTTTCGTAAAAATTTACTTATCTTTACGATTTTCGAGAACATTGAGATATGAACGGAGAGACATGGTTTAGGATCTCGTATCTTTTAGATATCATGCCTTGAGATGTTTGAGACCAGAGCGTTGGGTTTAGGGCAAGACCTAGGTTTACTTTCGGTTAAGGTTTGTGCGGTGACTAGCCGGCTATCGTTTTTCCTGTTGCGATTTCTTCCTGACTCGCACCGATTTAAAGTCCGCGATATATTCTCGGCTTATATGACTTGTATGGTACGAATCGAGCATCTTCTCAGAATCAACTGGAAGTGCTAAACCAAAATTTCGGATTTTTGTTGTAGCGCGCTTTTGTCCTTGTGCTGGACGTTTTTAAAGATCAAAAGAGTGATCGGATTGCGTTTGTTTAAGACGGCTGGCGTGTTCGTCGGGGCCAATCGACGAACGGGATGTAAGGTTTTTGGTGGTCGCGTTCGGACAATTTGTTAGCATTGTCCTCGAATTTTAACTTTTGCGACGTCTCGCAGTTATTTCGAGGATTATACGTATATTTTTGCGTGTTTGAAAGATGATAATCTTTACGATTTTTGGGCCGGAAGGGGCCGCAGACAAGAGTCTTAACGTTTTCAGGCGTGTCCTGAAAGTTTCTTTTGTGTTTTACTGAAGCGTAAACGTTTTCGATAAAAAGGACAACGTATATTGTAGTAAAAGTTTTTGAAGTTTCTAAAAACTCGATTACAATAATGAAGATTTTTCTAAGTGGGAGTATACGAGTATACGCACCCACTCCCCCCCCCTTTTTAGAGAGGGGGATAGCTGAACTCGTCTTTTGACGAGCTGCCTACGTACCCCTTTCGAGGATCAAGCCATCTCGTAGTTATGTTTCATGCCGCAAGTGTTCTTACTCGGCGGTAGATGTCGCGATGTCCGCCTTGACCGTGTCGATCGTGGCTGGGTTGACGCTATTTTCCGGATGTTCCGGTTGAGTTGTCGCGTGGGCTTAGGATTTATGTCGAGCTTCGACGTCCGATGCGTTTGCGTCGATAGACGATTTTACTTTGTCTTCTCCTGGGGCGCTTTTGGCTGAAGATCGATCTATCTTCGCGCGTTTGCCGTTTGCGGAAGCCGTGATTTGCCTTAACTTATGCTCCGCGAGGAAGCATAGTCGCGACTGTTTTTGGCATCCCCAGATGGCCGCGACTCCGCTCGGCGTTGGGAACTTGAGACCCAGGTGGTAAGTTGACGGAACTGCCTGCATGGCGTTGGGCCATGGGGTTCCCATGATCACGTTGTAGATAGCGGGATGATCGACTACCGCGAATTCGATGATTTTTGTGATCTCCTTGGCCATGACTGGCAATTGGATTGATCCGAGAGTCATCGACACTTCGCCTGAAAAACCCGTGAGTGGTTTTGGCGTCGGAATTACTTTTCCGAGTTTGATACTCATCCGCTTGAGAGTGTCGCGGAAGATTACGTTGACCGTGCTTCCCGTGTCGACGAGTACCCTTCCGACTTCTAAATCTCGTGTGACGAGATCTATGACGAGCGGGTCGCAGTGAGGTTGGTCGATACCGCCGGCTTCTTCCTCTGTGAAGGTGATCGAGCAACTTTGGCCGTCTCGTGGCGGAGACCATGTAGGCCAATTTGCACTTGATTCTGCCTTCCGTTGGTAAGCCTTGATGGCCGACACGGTATCGCCGCAGTATTGTGATCCTCCGATGATCATATTGACTCTGCGACGATTGTTATCGTTCCCTTTGTCATCCGGCCTCCTACCGCGTTTATCCCCAGGTTGGTTTCGTTGAGGGGATTTTTCAGCGGGCGGATTTCTATCCGTCTTTGGAGGGCGATCGGAATCGAGGATGAGATCCTTGACGCTAGTTACTTCTGAAAGCTCTCCAGCGAGTAGCTTCGCGGCCAGTCTTGCTCCCAAGACTTTGCAATTGGTCGTGGAGTGTCCTCGGGATTGGTAGAACTCGCAGAAGGTGTTTTCGTCATACCCTTGATTGCGAGTCCATGTGTTGCCCGTGGTCCGGCCTTGATCCGAATTGATCGCATAGTTATGCGCCCCTTGGACTTATTTGTCGTTACGAGAGTTCTTCTTTTTCCCCTTCGGATCTGCGTCTTTCAAGGATGGTCTCGCCGGCTTATGTTTTTGCGATAAGACTTTCGTTTCTTCCTCGACTATGATGTAGTCCGTTGCTTTGTGGAGGGCGTCCTGGATCGTTCGCGGTTTGTCGAGAGTTATCCATTTTCTGAATTTCGACTTGTACCAGAGCGTCTTTCTCAGCGCGTCGATGGCCACTTTGTCGCTTATCCCGCTGACCCTGGACATTATCAGTTTGAACCGACTGATAAACTCGCGGAGGGGTTCGTCTTCCCTCTGGGAGAACTCCATAAGTCAACATCGGAGGTTTCTCTGTCTATGAATACAGAGTACTGTTTGAGAAATTCCGATGCGATCTGTCAAAAACTCCCGATGGTGTTGCGACGAAGGCGTGCGAACCATTCGAGCGCTGCTCCTTCAAGATTTTCGACGAACAGGCGGCAATAGCCGGCATCTTTTTCGCCGTCCTTCAGTCTTGCTCTTCCCATCGCGATGTGGAAAGCCTGAAGGTGCGCTTTTGGATCGGCCGTACCATCGTACTTCGGTACTTTGATCTTTCCCGGATCGGACACCCTCATGTCCGAAATGCGACTGGTAAAGGGGGTCTTTCGAACTCCTTCTAGCAGTCGATCGATCTCGGGGGCAGCACTAGTAGCATGATGGATTTGAGACTTTACGGCTCTCACTTCTGCTGCAGTCTTGGTGATGTAGTCGCGAAGATCGCGGATATCCGATGTCTCGTCAGTAGATTTCCGAGCCTGTCGGCGTTTACTGCGAGTGAGCTCAGTTTGCCTTTCGGCCAGCTCCTCTTGTTCGTTCCAATAGGCGACTTCTTCTTCTTCCGTCATTGGTTTTTCGAACGGGGAGCCTTCCCGAGCGGATCGGCTTCTGGTCCTTCTTGGATGTCTGTCGACATCCTCGTCGGTGTCGTTGGAGACATCGCTAGGATCCAGGTCAATGTGTTCGGCTTCTTTATCCTCCGAGTCCTTTGCAGGGGGCGGAAGATTTTCAGGGTTCCCCTTTTCGACGGGAGATTTCTCGCTAGGGTTTTGACCGGAAGGTCGTTCCCGCGCGAGTCCTGCTCTATCGAGTGGGGTGGCGAAGTCGAGCCTCTTCCCGCGGATTTTGGTGGTTCCGCAGGGACGGATAGCTTGGGTCCTTGCCGTTAAGGTTTCAACCTGTTTGGTTAAGGTATTCACGAGCTTATCCTGTTCTTCCGACCTTTTCTCATAGGTGGCGAACATCTTTTTGAACTCCTCGAGCGTCGCGGCGTTGGCTTGCGCGTTGGCCGCGGATACGTCCGCTACTGGAGTGTGGAGATCGGTGCCGCTGCCTCCATTAAGAGGAGTTTGCACGTTATCCGCGTCGTTGGTTGACATGTCAGATTGTGTGTGGCTTTTGCGGGTTAGATTGATCCGTAAGTCCCCCTGCTTCTAGCGCCAAACTGTGGGAACCGAAATTCACACTGTCGATTTCCGTTTAAATAAGGAAACTAGGAAAACCCTAATTTCCCAGAGGACCCGGATATCTGTTAATTACCACACGTCAAGCAATCAGAACACGAGAATAAAACGATAAAAATAAGAAATCGAAAAGAGAGCAAAGTAGATCTTTATTCCGAATCTGCGTATGAGCGTTACAACAAGGTATAAGCCTGGGCTCGAGAGCTGTCGGCGAGATTCCTAGTTCTAGCAACCCTAAGACGGCTAAACCTAATTGAGTCGCAGCTCGAAATAACAAAAACGGAAAATTGCCTAAATTGCTCTAAGTGCTAAGTTTGCTCTGAAAAAAGTTCTCCCTCTGCTCCTCGTCTAGGACTCCTTATATACTAGCTCCAAGGTCGGTTTACGCTTTTACTCTTCTGCCCTTAAGCCGTCATAGCATAAAAATGGAGATATTCCATTTTTCCCGATCTTCACAATTATCTTCAAAACTTCCGTATTTATCCGCGGAAACTTGACATTTATCCTTCCTCGTGGGCCAAGCGTGAACCATGCTGCGGTTCACGGGCTTTGGTTAGGAAAAATCGTAGGATGGGCCTCGAGTCGTGTTTTAGGTCCCTTTGGGCCGTCTTCCGACTCGACACGTTTACTACGAGTTTTCCGCGGTTTCTAATCCGCGAAGTTTGATCGATGAATTAGAATAGCGGGAAACATGGACTGAGCTTGCTACGGTCTTCGGGAGATAGCATTCGAAGGTCTGACGAGAATGCAAGGATTGGTGTCGCATCGATGTTCGGAAAGGTTAATCGCTACACAGCGACCGAACTTTGGCTCGAGCCCGGTCGCTACGTAGCGACCGAGCGAGACGAGTGCTCGGTCGCTACGTAGCGACCGAGCTTTGGCTTGAGCTCGGTCGCTACGTAGCGACCGAGCGGGATGATCGCTCGGTCGCTACGTAGCGACCGAGCGGGACGATCGCTCGGTCGCCGCTCGGTCGCTACGTAGCGACCGAGCTTTGGCTCAGGTTTGGTTGCTGCATAGCGATCGGACGGCGTGTATACGTGGTGACCGAGCTTGGTTTGTTCGGTTTGAATCCCAAAGGATACTTTTTCGTAAAAACTTCGTATTGGTTATTTTTACGAAAATTACATCTCTTCTTTTACTATCTCTTTCGGAAATACGATCTCCGAGGATTTTCGGGTGGTAATTCCGTCGTAACCGTTTTTGACCCCAACATCAACCAGACCCATAAGAAGAGCATATCCACACGTGCACCTGTAGCTGAGCCATCCTTATTCATCAGAAAGAAATCCAAAGGTAAATCTGACATCCATGTTGAGGAGTTGAAAGATTTTTCAGATTCTTTACCCATCTATGATGAATATGATGAAGAGCCAATTGAAAGCTTGTTTTCTTGTGAGAAAAATTGTGATCTTCCTTCTCTTGAACCTGAGTTTGTAACTGATATTGAACATGCAATTGTAGAACTAACCATTTTGCAACCGGAGCATCCGAGTAGTCTTGTTTTCTTTCCACAGGTTTTGGAGGAAGAGCCACTAGATTTACCACATCAAGGACCATGTCTTGACACTAGGATATTTTTTGATGAAGATCAAGATCCTATCTTTGATGAGGAGGATGAACCTGGTCCAGTCTTTGATGAAGAAGCAACAAACATAACATCTATCGCTATGGAGAGCCATCTTTGCTTTGATCCCGACACAACTCCTGCCCCTTTGTCTTTTGAACTTCAAGCGCACTTGTTTGTTTTGAGTATCCAGGAAAGACAGGTTGAGCCTCTGAGAAATGAAAGCATTGACTGTGCCCAACAGCCTGAGATTTGGAGAAGCTTTGTTGTCCAAACCGGCTACCTTGGAGATACCAGCGACAGGGGTTCAGTCAAAAACGGATATCTCAACATTCAGAAAGTCTTTTGTCATGAATTCAATTTCAAAGGAAATCCAACTCATCAAGGATTCACTGAGGATTGGAATCACTTGAAAAGCATCACGGAGGAAGGAGTTATGAATTTTCCAAACCGGAGATTCTCCAGTCCGTCTATCCTCGAGTACCAGACTTCTAAAGGAGATTCAGGCTCAAGAAAGGAGCGGCCTAAGCCAAAACCGATCCTCAACGAACCAAAGGTCTTTCCTCAGTCAACCTCCTGTCAAAACCAAAAGCACTGTAAGGATCATGGGTTGATTGTCTCTGCTCATCTTGAAAATGTTTTAAAACCGAGAATTTCTAAGCAAAAACAAATCTTACTTGGTTGAAAAACGTTTTGCTTAAACATTTTCTTGAATTGTTTTCATTGAGCTGTGCTTTGAAAGATATTTGGTTTAAGAAAAGGAATGAACCAAAATTGCTTAGGCCAAAAAATCAATTTGATTTCATTCATGATGAGGATAGAGAACCCTTTGATTATTTCTTTCGCAGATTTGATGTTGTTTCTCTAGTTGTTTTGAATGAACATGATAAGCAAGATCAGTCTCCAGTCCAGGCTCATACGGACAGTCCCACATCCGTCCTTCTCCTTACCGCGGTCCATGCTTCAGGATACAACGAACCTGGACAGAAGCCGATCAGTCACATTTAATAATCTGTCTTTATTTTGTTTAATGACTAGATCTAAATCTGGATCTACTTTTCTATTTAATTCCTAGATCTACAAAACTCTATAAGTATGAAACTCTTTCAGTTTAATAAATCAGAAATCGATTTTGTCTAAAGTTTGAGTTAAAGTCTTTGTTCTTCGTTTAGAACTTGTTCTTAGTTTCTTGGTGAGTCATATCCAAGTAAACATTTCCTCCAATAGTTAGTCTTGTGAGTCATATCAAGCAACGACGAGAGATCCTTCACTTGGTGGTCTTGGGAGTCATATCAAGCACCATTTGGAGTCGGGAATATCGAAGGCCTTTCCGCAACCTTCGTGCGACCCTTCAATCCATCCAGTTCTCCATCCGGAGTTCATATCCAAATCTGATCCATTCGAGTGAGCCGATCTTAGGGTCCTTCACTCGTGACCTTTGGTAACTCACAACCTTTGGTAACTCATGACCTTTGGCCACTCGTGCCTCTTGGGACATGACCAACCGTTTAGCCCAACCGCCCAGTCTATGGTGCGATTCAAACCGATGGTCTAACCAACCAACGTTTAGGTTAGCGGTTTGGTTATGACCGGCCAAGTCTAGGGATGTGTCCCTTGGACTGAACCAACACAACCCTTCGTGTATAATCAGAAAGAAGAGAAAGGGCCGGATAGAAACAAGAAGAGGAGAAGCGGTTAGGTCTAATGGACCGACCAGAGCAGCAGTGCGATCACAAGGACCGTCTGTTTGGTCTGATGGAGCCATAGCCCACCACGTACCTTCTGAACTGTGTCAGGGTTCTCCATGCTTTTCTCCTGCTCTCGGTCTCCCATTCTTGATCGGAGGTTGCTTCACAAACGATCAGATCACCGGAAACCTAACCACCACCCAATCGGCCTTGCTTTGGCCGGAAACTCTCTCTCTCTCTCTACAATTTCTCTGAGTATTTTTACTCTGGATTGGATGAATGAAATCGACAGAGAGGACCCCGTATTTATAGAAAACGAGGGGGTAAGTCTTGCCCCACGAACAGGCATGACTGGCCAGCGGATGGGCACAATCGGCCAAGGGTTACACCCTCTCGGCCGCATGCGTCCCTCTGGACTTAGCCCACAGCCTTGTCCCAAGCCCCAACAGTCCATGGCCTCATGGCCGGACCCCCATGGCCCGCCAGTGGCCCGGACCTGGACCATCAGACCGAAACCCGAACAGTCCATCCAGCTGAGATGAGCTGACTCCCAGCTGCCTCAGGTGAGTGAGCTAGTAGTTCAGCTAGTGGAGCTGACTTAGAAGTGGCCGAGCTGGAGTGAGCTTAACCTAACTCCGTTGAGCTGGTCGAGCTACTTGTTCCATCCGTCAAGCTACCGTCTTACTCGTCCTAGCTGACTCTCGACTTGTATAAGGTTAAGTCTAAGTTTCTTTACGTCCTTAACCTTCTTATCTGGCTGACTATTACGTTTCGTCGAACCATGGCCGTCCCAATGATCCTATTCAGGATCCGGGATGTTACAAGTCTCCCCCACTAACAATGGATTCGTCCTCGAATCCAAGTCATGTGTTTCATCCAACATAAACTGGTCAAAACATTTTTAAAACTCGGCCTTCATCCTGGCCTCCGTCTCCCAAGTGGTCTCTTCTCAACCATTACAATCCCAAATGACCTTGACCATCTGGATTTTTTTCTTTCTCATTGCTTTTTCCATCCTATCTACGATCCGAACCGGCCTTGTTTCAAAAGTTAGATTTGTACCTAGATCAGATGGTATTTCTGGTATTAAGACGTCCCGATCCGTCAAGCACTCCCGGAGTTGGGAGACATGGAATACGTTATGGAAGGCTTTCATCTCGGATGGTAAGTCCAACTTATATGCCACACTACCCACTCGTTCTATGATTCTGAACGGACCTAGGTATCTTGGATCTAATTTCCTTCTACCAGAAATTCACACTCTACCTTTAAAGGTAATCATTTTGAGATAGACCATATCACCCACTGCAAACTTCAGTTCTTTCCTTCGTTTGTCAGCGTAATGTTTTTGTCTGTCCTGTGCGGCCCTCATCTTGTCCCGCACGGACTTGATCTTCTCCGTGGTTTCCTCCATGATTTCGGGGCCTATCATGCTGCGCTCCCCCACTTGGGTCCAGCATAACGGTGTCCTGCATGGTCGTCCATAGAAAGCTTTGTATGGCGACATGCCTATACTGGAGTGGAAGCTGTTATTGTAGGAGAACTCCACTAACGGCAAATTCTGTTCCCAGGAATCACCCCAATCGAGAACACATGCTCGAAGCATATCCTCCAGCGTCCGTATAGTTCTTTCTGACTGCCCATCCGTTTGGGGATGATAAGCCGTACTCATGTTCACTCTTGTTCCTAAAGCTTTCTGAAAAGCTTGCCAGAAGTGAGAAGTGAACTTTGAATCTCTATCTGAAACTATACTTGAGGGTACTCCGTGTAGCCTCACAATCTCGTCAATGTACTTACTCACAATCCGGTCGACTCCATCAGTCTTTTTGATGGCCAGGAAGTGGGCAGACATGGTCAGTCGATCCACTATTACCCAGACAGCATCAATCCTATTCCTGGTCGTGGGAAATCCTGTCACGAAATCCATCGTGATGTGATCCCACTTCCATTCCGGAATAGGTAGGCTCTGAAGCAGTCCACTCGGAACTTGTTGTTCGGCCTTGACGAGTTGACAAGTAGGACACTTGCCAACCCATTCGGCCACATCGACCTTCATCCATATCCAATGATAGTATTGTCTGAGATTATGATACATCTTGGTCACTCCAGGATGGATCAAGAATCTAGACTTGTGAGCTTCCCTAAGGATCTCGTCCTTTAAACTCCTATCATTGGGTACGCTGATCCGACCATGAACTAAGATCGTACCGTCCTTTGCGATTTGATACTCAGTCAGGTCGTTCCGAGCAACCGTCTTCAGGTTCTCGTCCTGATCTTGGGCCGCTCGGATCCGGTAAGTAGGTCGGCTCTATGCAACGCCTCTAAACCACGTGGTCCATCCGTTCCGTTCAAAGCATTTAAATGAACGAAGTGTTCGACCTCATCCGGCTCGTCCGTTCCGCTTCCGAGCGCGACGTCTTCTCGCTTCCAGCTCAAGGCGTCGGCCACAAGGTTAGCCTTACCCGGATAGTAAGTGATGTCTAGGTAGTAGTCGGCCAAGAACTCCATCCACCTCCTCTGCCTTAAGTTTAACTCAGGCTGGGTGAATATATACTTCAGATATGGTCCGTAAATATCTGGACTTTGGCCCCATATAAATATGATCGCCAAATCTTTAAGGCGAATACTACCGCAGCCATTTCAAGGTCATGGGTGGGGTAGTTTCCCTCATGTTTCTTCAGCTGCCTTTATGCGTAGGCAATGACCTTCCCATGTTGAGTCAACACGCAACCGAGTCCAGTGATGGACGCATCCGTGTAGACCACATAAGGTTGGTCTGCCTCCAGAAGAACCAGGACGGGTGCGCTAGTCAGCATATCCTTAAGTGCGGATAAACATCTCGTACACTCATCAGACCATGTGAACTTAAAGTCCTTCCCAGTCAACCATGTCATAGCTTGAGCCAAGCTTGCAAATCCCTTCAAAAACTTTCTATAGTAACCTGCCAGCCCTAGGAAGCTTCTAACTTATGTGGTACTGCATGGTCGGGGCCAATCCTTGACTGCCCTGATCTTCTCTGGATCCCCTGAGACGCCCTGGTCAGAAACAATATGACCGAGGAACCCAATACTCTTTTGCCAAAAACTGCACTTGCTGAGTTTAGCAAAAAGTTTGTGCTCTCGTAATCGTTCCAGCACGGCTCTCAAATGTTTCCGATGAGATTCCTCGTCCTTGGAGTAGATCAGGATATCATCAATGAAGATGATCACTGATTCATCCAAGAAGTCCCGGAACACGCTATTCATTATTTTCATGAATGCAGCAGGTGCATTGGTCAGACCGAACGGCATCACTACGAACTCGTAATGGCCGTACCTGGTCCTGAATGTCGTCTTCCTAATCTCGTTTGGCTCGATAGGAATCTGATGATATCCCGAGGCCAAATCGATTTTAGAAAACCACTTAGCTCCTTTCAGCTGATCCAACAGCTTGTCTATCCTGGGTAATGAGTATTTGTTCTTAACAGTTACCCTGTTCAACCCTCGATAGTCGATGCACAGACGCATGCTACCATCCTTCTTTTTCACAAAGAGGACTGGTGCACCCCAAGGGGAGCTACTTGGCCGTATGAACCCCTTGTCAAGCAATTCTTCCAATTGCTTCTTTAGCTCGGCCATCTCGGCCGGAGCCATTCGATACAGACTCTTGGACAGCGGAGCTGTCCCTGGTTCCAGCTCAATCAGAAAGGGATCGGACCTATCAGGGGGGACACCCTGTAGCGCCTGAAACACATCCTGGAACTCGGACACCAACGAATCCTCGCGTGGGTCTAACAGAAAACCAGAACTGTCAGGCTCTGTAGTTGTAATTGTAGCCAAGAATGACTGACAACCCTGTTCCAGCATCCGAATTGCTCGAACTTCTGAAACCACTACTTTCTCTTGAGCCTGACACAGACCTTGGTACTCTATCGGGTGAAGTCCATTCTACAATTGCACACGACCCTTATGGAAATCGAGAGTGGCTCGGTACTTTCCCAACCAATCCATACCGAAGATCACTTCTTGATTCTTTAGGTGGACACAGACCAGATTCACAGGGAAGACCTTTCCCTGGATCTGTACTGGGATATTCGACATGAGACCTAGTGAGTTCATGGCTTGCCCACCGGCCGCCCTCACTATCCCAAAATTATCACCAGCATCCAGACAGAACAGACCCTTTCCGACCAGTCCCGGACTCACAAAACTATGTGTAGCCCCTGTGTCGAAAAGCACGTGGGTTTTTACCCCACCGACCATGAGGGTTCCTATCAGAGACCCCCATCAGAATCCCCTAGACCATTCTAGGTTCCATACCAAGCATTACTACTTGAATGTAAAAAGATAAATTTAGAAATTACCAGAGATCGAATCAAAAGATCCGGAAGCTCCGTCGTTTCGTGACAGTTCATAGCCTTGGGACGCCTTGCCTGAGTCTCCATTGCTCTTTCCCTGACTTCCTTGCAGCTTGGGACACTCCGATTGGAAATGTCCTTGCTGGCCACAATGGAAACAAGTCATCGTGCCGCTTCTACCAGACGGGTTCGGTCGAGGACAGTTTTGGAACACGCAGGTCGCCCACCAGAGGTCCTACCTCCGTCCGCCTGGTCCCATTTTCTCTTTTTATCATTAGTCTTGCCCAATGGGCCAGACTGTGGCTTAGCCTTAATCTTAGCTTCTTCAGCCAAGTTAGACTCCAGCAAAGCCACCCGTTCCACCAGTTCTCCGACGGTGTTGAAAGTGCGGATCGAGCAGTGGGTCTTCATTTCCGGCCTTAGGCCTCGGATGAACCTACGGACCTGGACTGACTCGTCATCCAGCTCTCTTCCAACGAACCGTCAGAGTCGGTTGAACTCTTCTTCGTACTCCCGTACGGTCCTGCGGCCTTGGACCAAATCTAGAAACTTAGCTTCCAGACAATCCCAAGCCTCAGCAGGAAAGTATTTGCGGTTAATTCAACTTCAAAATCCGCAAAAATTGTGAGACTTCCATTGGTGCGCTTGTCAACTGCAAGCCACCAATTATGCGCGTCCCCTTCCAGGAAGTGAACCGCAATGTCTCGTCTGTAATCCTCTGGACAGCGAGTTGATTGGAAGATTCGGACCAGCCTACTCCTCCACTCATCTGCCACAACAGGGTCGGTACTACCTGAGAATTGCTTTGTACCCAATCTGGATAGATGTTGAAGCAAACTCAGATAGTCAACCTTCTTTACAGACCTTTCCGGTGGATCGATCTCGATCACCTCAACCGCGTCCACAGCTGGACCCGTAGCATTAGGTGTAGCCGTAGCTAAAGGTGTAGCTTGACCAACTGATGAATTCACTAGTGGAGTGAACAGCTGAGTCATAGCCGCCACCTGGTTACCCATTACTTTCATGGCCTCTAACAAGTCCTCTCAGGACAGTGCTGCGGGCATGTTGGCCGTTCCCTCGGCCCTTTTCTCACGCTGCACACCATCACTGTTAGCGTTCGAGGATTCTACTTCCTCGTCACTTTCCTGATGTTGCGGACCTTCTGGTTGCGTTCCCGTAAGATTGGCCTGGTCAGTCGGTAACACATCCCCGGTGTTAGTCACAGCCGGCTCGGTTGGTAACCCGGACGTATTAGATCCATCCGCGGCCGCTTGACTTGACTGACCGGCCATTTTCTTATTCCTTTGGGTCTTTCCCGATTTGCTTTTCCCAGCCTAAGGATTCAGACATTGTTAGTACAACATATACATAACATAACCGAGACAATTAATCCCTAGACCTAACTATCAAACCTCACCATGAGACTGAAGCAGCTAGCTGCGTGTGTGTGGACTACATAACCCAACTATCCTAGAATCAAGCATGCTCTGATACCAACTTGTAACACCCGAATCCGGCCTCTCGACGAAACTGGACCCGTTTGCTACTTAATCAATCCTTTGCTTGTTTGATTCATTTTAAGTCTTTCATTTACTAAGCCATGTTCGAATCTGAGGTTCTAAAACAATTGAACAGATAGCCCAACGGAATATAAATGTATATAAAATGTATTACTTAGAAACTATAAAACCACAACTTCTTAATCGTTTCATAGACAATCACTAGTTCATCCCTAGCATCATCTAACCACACGTTACACAGCCTCTCACTGACCGAGCCTTCACGGCTCCTTGGCTTGACCAGAACCATCCTTAGTTCCTGAAACCACAACCAGATAAGCATTAATCTTAATCGAGAATAGAACTGGTCGATTCTACAATGCTTGGCTTGGTTCCTAGAACATAGATAAACCTCGGACATTATACTTATCAAAAGATATGAACCTGCCTACCGAATCCTAAGTCATTCAACCAACCACCCTTTGACTTAGAATCAGATAGACAGTCCAGAATAGATAAACAGAACACACGAACAGTCCGGATCGTCCCGAAGACCAATCCGTCCATCCAGATAGAATCTAGGTGCGACCGGCCTAGATGAAGTCCAGATCAAAGGCCCAACGGACTTCCTTACCTGATCCGGCCTTGGGCCTGGATCCAACGGACGAGTAAGCCTCACGCCCAATCCGGTTAGGCCAAACGGCCGATCGGACCTTTCGACTCTTACCCTGGCTTAGACAAACCGTGTACTTATCTCGACGGACAAGACATGGTCTGATCCCTAAGGAACGGACACGACCTGTCTCAACAGGCACCGTTTGGAACATGCACGCCTTTGGTCCTTGGTACCTCTTGGTCCTCGTACCTCTTGGCGTCCGTAACCCTTGGTTACTTACACCCTTTGGCAACTCACAACCTTTGGAACTCGTGACCTTTGGTACCTCACAACCCTTGGTAACTCGTGACCTTTAGCCACTCGTGCCTCTTGGGACATGACCAAACGTTTAGCCCAACCGCCCAGTCTATGGTGCGATTCGAACCGACCGTCTAACCGACCAGCGTCTAGGTTAGCGGTTTGGTTATGACCGACCAAGTCTAGGGACGTGTCCCTTGGACTGAACCAACACAACCCTTCGTGTATAATCAGAAAGAAGAGAAAGGGCCGGATAGAAACAAGAAGAGGAGAAGCGGTTAGGTCTAATGGACCGACCAGAGCCGCGGTGCGATCACAAGGACCGTCTGTTCGGTCTGATGGAGCCATAGCCCACCATGTACCTTCTGAACTGTGTCAGGGTTCTCCATGCTCTTCTCCTACTCTCGGTCTCCCATACTTGATCGGAGGTTGCCTCACAAACGATCAGATCGCTGGAAACCTAACCACCACACAATCGGCCTTGCTTTGGCCGGAAACTCTCTCTCTCTTTCTTTCTCTTTCTATGATTTCTCTGAGTATTTTTACTCTAGATTGGATGAATGAAATCGACAGAGTGGACCCCATATTTATAGAATACAAGGGGGTAAGTCTTGCCCCACGAACAGGCATGACTGGCCAGCGGATGGGCACAATCGGCCAAGGGTTACACCCTCTCGGCCGCATGCGTCCCTTCGCCAATACCGCATGGGTTTGGGTCGGACAGAGGCCCAAGGCCTTACCCAATCCCTCTGGACTTAGCCCACGGCCTTGTCCCATGCCCAAACGGTCCATGGCCTCATGGCCAGACCCCCATGGCCTGCCACCAGCCCGGACCCGGACCATCGGACCGAAACACGAACAGTCCGTCCAGATGAGATGAGCTGACTCCCAGCTGCCTCAGCTGAGTGAGCTAGTAGTTCAGCTAGTGGAGCTGACTTAGTAGTGGCCGAGCTGGAGTGAGCTTAGCCTAACTCCGTTGAGCTGGTCGAGCTACTTGTTCCATCCGTCCAGCTACCGTCTTACTCTTCCTAGCTGACTCTCGACTTGTATAAGGTTAAGTCTAAGTTTCCTTACGTCCTTAACCTTCTTATCTGGCCATGGAACGCTTGTCTTGATGTCCTTAGACTGACTAGTACGTTTGCTCGA
Source organism: Brassica rapa (assembly GCF_000309985.2). Lineage (NCBI taxonomy): Eukaryota > Viridiplantae > Streptophyta > Magnoliopsida > Brassicales > Brassicaceae > Brassica > Brassica rapa. The sequence goes on from NW_022610739.1 coordinate 32,657, forward strand.
ACCATGGCCGTCCCAATGATCCTATTCAGGAACTGGGATGTTACAGGGTCACCAGCCCCTACAACCTCCTTAGTGGCGATTGTGACCAAAAAGGCCTCACAACCCTTCTCAAGCATCCGTTCCACTTGGACTGCTGATATCACTAAGCATCCAGAGGTCGGACGAATACCTTGGAACCTGATCGGGGGTCCACACCCACTCTCAAACTGCACCCTTCCTCTGTGACAGTCCAGAGTGGCCCGGTTCTTTCCAAGCCAGTCCATGCCTAATATCACCTCATGATTCTTAAGGCAGACCACAACCAGATCCATAGGCATAACTCTATCCTGGATCACTATTGGGATATCCTTTACTCGCCTTAATGAATGCATTACCTGCCCACCGGCTGCATTCACTATGCAAGGATCATCCTCTGTTCCCATCTGGAACAACCCTTTTCCGATCATATCTAGGCTCACAAAGCAGTGTGTAGCTCCAGTATCAAACAGTACGTGTGTTTCCACACCACCAATACATAGGGTCCCTACATAAGACCCCCCTTTTCTAAGATCCTGGATAGGATCGTCCGGACAGACTTTAGTGCGAGGAGACTTACCAGTCAGGTCAGTGTTGGGGTCTAAAACGGTCACGACGGAATTACCACCCGAAAATCCTCGGAGATCGTATTTCCGAAAGAGATAGTAAAAATAAAGATATAATTTTTGTAAAAAAATAATAACCAATATGAAGTTTTTACGAAGAAGTATCCTTGAAGATTCAAAAGCAAACGAACCAAGCTCGGTCGTTGCGTAACTACCGCACATACACGCTGTTCGGTCGCTACGTAGCAACCAAGTCCGAGCCGATGCCGGTCGCGACGAAGCGACCAAACATCCGACCCGCTCGATCGCTACATAGCGACCAAGCTCAAACAATCGTCCCGCTCGGTCGCTACGTAGCGACCGAGTTCGAGCCAAAGCTCGGTCGCTACGTAGCGAGCGGGCTTGAGCCAAAGTTCGGTCGTTGCGTAGCGATCGAGCTCTTCCGAACATCGATACAACACCAGTCCATGCATTCTCGTCAAACCTTCAAATGCCATCTCCCGAAGACCGTAGCAAGCTCAGTCCATGCTTTCCGCTATTCTAAATCATCGATCAGACTTTGCGAATTAAAAACTGCGGAAAATTCGTTCTTTATCAAAAGAACTCGTAGTAAACGTGTCAAGTCGGAAGACGGCCCAAAGGGACCTAAAACACGACTCGAGGCACATCCTATGATTTCTTAACCAAAAGCCCGTAAACCAGAGCACGGTTTATGCTTGGTCCACAAGGAAGGATAAATGTCAAGTTCCGCGGATAAATACGGAAGTTTTGAAAATAATTGTGAAGATCGGGAAAAATGGAATATCTCCATTTTTATGCTATGACGGCTTAAGGGCAGAAGAGTAAAAGCGTAAACCGACCTTGGAGCTAGTATATAAGGAGTCCTGCGCGAGGAGCATGGAGGAGAACTTTTCAGAGCAAACTTAGCACTTAGAGCAATTTAGGCATTTTTCCGTTTTTGTTATTTCGAGCTCGACTCAATTAGGTTTAGCCGTCTTAGGTTGCTAA
>NW_022610740.1:0-45568 GCF_000309985.2 Brassica rapa
AGAAGCTATCCACACTTTCAAATCAGGTGATCCCAGTTTTTCCTGTTTGGAATATGACAGCTTCTTTGTCATTCTAATCAAACCAGGATGAATCGCGATGTAAGAAGCTTGATTTTGAAACATAAAGTAGTGGAGAATCACCAGGAAGCTGAATAAATCTCATAGGAGTTAGGATGAAGAAGCTATCCCACTTTCAAATCAGGTGATCCCAGTTTTCCTGTTTGGGAATATGACAGCTTTTGTCATTCTAATCAAACCAGGATGAATCGCGATGTAAGAAGCTTGATTTTGATACATAAAGTAGTGGAGAATCACCAGGAAGCTGAATAAATCTCATAGGAGTTAGGATGAAGAAGCTATCCCACTTTCAAATCAGGTGATCCCAGTTTTCCTGTTTGGGAATATGACAGCTTCTTTGTCATTCTAATCAAACAGGATGAATCGCGATGTAAGAAGCTTGATTTTGATACATAAAGTAGTGGAGAATCACCAGGAAGCTGAATAAATCTCATAGGAGTTAGGATGAAGAAGCTATCCCACTTTCAAATCAGGTGATCCCAGTTTTCCTGTTTGGGAATATGACAGCTTCTTTGTCATTCTAATCAAACCAGGATGAATCGCGATGTAAGAAGCTTGATTTTGATACATAAAGTAGTGGAGAATCACCAGGAAGTCGAATAAATCTCATAGGAGTTAAGATGAAGAAGGTATCCCACTTTCAAATCAAGTGATCCCAGTTTTCCCTGTTTGGGAATATGACAGCTTCTTTGTCATTCTAATCAAACCAGGATGAATCGCGATGTAAGAAGCTTGATTTTGATACATAAAGTAGTGGAGAATCACCAGGAAGTCGAATAAATCTCATAGGAGTTAGGATGAAGAAGCTATCCCACTTTCAAATCAGGTGATCCCAGTTTTCCTGTTTGGGAATATGACAGCTTCTTTGTCATTCTAATCAAACCAGGATGAATCGCGATGTAAGAAGCTTGATTTTGATACATAAAGTAGTGGAGAATCAGCAAGAAGTCGAATAAATCTCATAGGAGTTAGGATGAGAAGCTATCCCACTTTCAAATCAGGTGATCCCAGTTTTCCTGTTTGGGAATATGACAGCTTCTTTGTCATTCTAATCAAAGCAGGATGAATCGCGATGTAAGAAGCTTGATTTTGATACATAAAGTAGTGGAGAATCATCAGGAAGCTGAATAAATCTCATAGGAGTTAGGATGAAGAAGCTATCCCACTTTCAAATCAGGTGATCCCAGTTTTCCTGTTTGGGAATATGACAGCTTCTTTGTCATTCTAATCAAACCAGGATGAATCGCGATGTAAGAAGCTTGATTTTTGATACATAAAGTAGTGGAGAATCACCAGGAAGCTGAATAAATCTCATAGGAGTTAGGATGAAGAAGCTATCCCACTTTCAAATCAGGTGATCCCAGTTTTCCTGTTTGGGAATATGACAGCTTCTTTGTCATTCTAATCAAACCAGGATGAATCGCGATGTAAGAAGCTTGATTTTGATACATAAAGTAGTGGAGAATCACCAGGAAGCTGAATAAATCTCATAGGAGTTAGGATGAAGAAGCTATCCATCCCACTTTCAACAGGTGATCCCAGTTTTCTTGTTTGGGAATATGACAGCTTCTTTGTCATTCTAATCAAACCAGGATGAATCGCGATGTAAGAAGCTTGATTTTGATACATAAAGTAGGGAGAATCACCAGGAAGCTGAATAATCTCATAGGAGTTAGGATGAAGAAGCTATCCCACTTTCAAATCAGGTGATCCCAGTTTTCCTGTTTGGGAATATGACAGCTTCTTTGTCATTCTAATCAAACCAGGATGAATCGCGATGTAAGAAGCTTGATTTTGATACATAAAGTAGTGGAGAATCACCAGGAAGCTGAATAAATCTCATAGGAGTTAGGATGAAGAAGCTATCCCACTTTCAAATCAGGTGATCCCAGTTTTCCTGTTTGGGAATATGACTGCTTCTTTGTCATTCTAATCAAACCAGGATAAATCGCGATGTAAGAAGCTTGATTTTGATACATAAAGTAGTGGAGAATCACCAGGAAGCTGAATAAATCTCATAGGAGTTAGGATGAAGAAGCTATCCCACTTTCAAATCAGGTGATCCCAGTTTTCCTGTTTGGGAATATGACAGCTTCTTTGTCATTCTAATCAAACCAGGATGAATCGCGATGTAAGAAGCTTGATTTTGATACATAAAGTAGTGGAGAATCACCAGGAAGCTGAATAAATCTCATAGGAGTTAGGATGAAGAAGCTATCCCACTTTCAAATCAGGTGATCCCAGTTTTCTTGTTTGGGAATATGACAGCTTCTTTGTCATTCTAATCAAACCAGGATGAATCGCGATGTAAGAAGCTTGATTTTGATACATAAAGTAGTGGAGAATCACCAGGAAGTCGAATAAATCTCATAGGAGTTAGGATGAAGAAGCTATCCCACTTTCAATTCAGGTGATCCCAGTTTTCCTGTTTGGGAATATGACAGCTTCTTTGTCATTCTAATCAAACCAGGATGAATCGCAATGTAAGAAGCTTGATTTTGATACATAAAGTAGTGGGGAATCATCGAATAAATCTCATAGGAGTTAGGATGAAGAAGCTATCCCACTTTCAAATCAGGTGATCCCAGTTTTCCCTGTTTGGGAATATGACAGCTTCTTTGTCATTCTAATCAAACCAGGATGAATCGCGATGTAAGAAGCTTGATTTTGATACATAAAGTAGTGGAGAATCACCAGGAAGCTGAATAAATCTCATAGGAGTTAGGATGAAGAAGCTATCCCACTTTCAAATCAGGTGATCCCAGTTTTCTGTTTGGGAATATGACAGCTTCTTTGTCATTCTAATCAAACCAGGATGAATCGCGATGTAAGAAGCTTGATTTTGATACATAAAGTAGTGGAGAATCACCAGGAAGCTGAATAAATCTCATAGGAGTTAGGATGAAGAAGCTATCCCACTTTCAAATCAGGTGATCCCAGTTTTCTTGTTTGGGAATATGACAGCTTCTTTGTCATTCTAATCAAACCAGGATGAATCGCGATGTAAGAAGCTTGATTTTGAAACATAAAGTAGTGGAGAATCACCAGGAAGCTGAATAAATCTCATAGGAGTTAGGATGAAGAAGCTATCCCACTTTCAAATCAGGTGATCCCAGTTTTCCTGTTTGGGAATATGACAGCGTCTTTGTCATTCTAATCAAACCAGGATGAATCGCGATGTAAGAAGCTTGATTTTGAAACATAAAGTAGTGGAGAATCACCAGGAAGCTGAATAAATCTCATAGGAGTTAGGATGAAGAAGCTATCCCACTTTCAAATCAGGTGATCCCAGTTTTCCTGTTTGGGAATATGACAGCTTCTTTGTATTCTAATCAAACCAGGATGAATCGCGATGTAAGAAGCTTGATTTTGATACATACAGTAGTGGAGAATCACCAGGAAGCTGAATAAATCTCATAGGAGTTAGGATGAAGAAGCTATCCCACTTTCAAATCAGGTGATCCCAGTTTTCCTGTTTGGGAATATGACAGCGTCTTTGTCATTCTAATCAAACCAGGATGAATCACGATGTAAGAAGCTTGATTTTGAAACATAAAGTAGTGGAGAATCACCAGGAAGCTGAATAAATCTCATAGAAGTTAGGATGAAGAAGCTATCCCACTTTCAAATCAGGTGATCCCAGTTTTCCTGTTTGGGAATATGACAGCTTCTTTGTTATTCTAATCAAACCAGGATGAATCGCGATGTAAGAAGCTTGATTTTGATACATACAGTAGTGGAGAATCACCAGGAAGTCGAATAAATCTCATAGGTATGACTTTTAGGATATAAAGATTAATCTGAGTTTAGAATAGGATTAAGGAAGAGAATAAGAGATTTACGAAACTGATTAGAGACTAATGAAGAATCATGATGAAATGAGTAAAGAGAAAGATTGTTTAGAACTGTCTAATCTTTATTAAGAGATGAGATTACATATATATAGGTCCATACACTTAGGGTTTTCGAAATCATAAAGCTAAGTAAGCATGTAGAGTCAAAGAGGAGCCTAAGCTTTAATTTGAACCGGCCAATGAGTGTCTTCACACGTTTGGAGCATCTTCTTGATCCAAGACTAGATGCTCTTCCTTTCCAGCTCTTGCCAGCCTGTCCTAGCTGTCAAGCCGCGTCTCCCTTATCCTCTCAACGTTCGGATAAGGTCTTGGCCGAGTGTAACTTAAGCTCAGTACATGGGAGTTACTTGGATAGTTACTTGATCCCTTTTACCTTGTACGGATGATCACTTGTACGGCCTTGTACGGATGATCAACCCATTCCTCCTCTTCACCTCTTTGCTCTCTTTATGTTCTCAACTCCTTTGTGTCTTTACCTCAAATGTCTCAACTCTGATTAACACTCCCCCTCAAGCTTAGCTTTGTGAAAGTCTAAGCTTGGACAGCCATGAGATCTTCCTCATTAAAAACCTTACCAAGGAAAACCCATTGGGATAAAACCTTGATAAGGGAAAAAGAGTAAAGACCTCACAGCCAAAGGGGATCAGCTCCTTCTCTTCCCAAGATCAATGAGGCCCAACCTGATGTGAATGGACTCCATTGTCTTCTGTCTTGCAGCCTTGGTGAACACATCCGCTAACTGATCTTCACTTCTTGTGTAGCATGGCAAGATGACTCCTAAGATGATCATCTGCCTCACCTTGTGACAATCCACTTCAATGTGCTTGGTTCTCTCATGGAACACCGAGTTGGAGGCAATGTGGATGGCAGCTTGGTTATCACAATGCATTGTCATTGGCGTGGCTTGATCAATCTCCAAATGCTTTAAGATGCCCTTGATCCACACCAGCTCGTTGGTCAGCTTCAGCATAGCTCTATACTCAGCTTCTGCACTTGAGCAAGACACCACCTTCTGCTTCTTACTCTTCCAAGTAACCAAGTTGCCTCCAATGAATGTGCAATAGCCTGTGGTTGATCTCCTGTCTGCTCTATCACCAGCCCAATCCGCATCACAATATCCAACCACTTCAGTACTCCCATTGCAACCCATCCATACTCCTTGATCAGGTGAGCCGTTGAGATACATCAAGATCCTCTCCACCATGCGCCAATGATGTTCCTTAGGCACTTGCATGTGTTGACTCACCTGATTCACAGCAAAGCAAATGTCAGGCCTAGTTATGGTAAGGTAAATCAATTTGCCAACTAGCTTTCTATAGAGTTTAGGATCCTGATAAGGTTTGCTGTCTTCAATCTCCCCCTCTCGTGGGACTTTGTAGCCATCCTCCATAGGCATCCTTGCTGTCTTGCCTCCATAAGCACCTGCACCTTTCAAAAGATCAAGTGTATACTTCCTTTGGGACATGAACAAACCTTCCTTGGATCTACATATCTCAATTCCAAGAAAGTATTTCATTTCTCCCAAGTCTTTAATCTCAAACATGGATTTAAGGAACTCCTTGGTTGCTATGATACCTTCCTTATCACTTCCTGTGATAATGATATCATCAACATACACAAGGAGTGCAATCATACCTGAGGAAGTAGTGAGAGTGAAGAGGGTGTGGTCTAGTTCAGACTTCTTGAAGCCTCGTCCATTCAGAGTAGTACTCAGCTTGTTGTACCAAGCTCTTGGTGATTGCTTCAGTCCATAGATAGCTTTCTTCAGTCTCAACACATTCCCTTTCTTCACTAAGTGTTCCAAGCCTGGAGGTGGATGCATATACACTTCATCCTCCAGCTCTCCTTGTAGAAATGCATTCTTCACATCCATTTGCCATAAGCCCCATCCAAGATTCACAGCCAAGCTTAATACAATCCGGATTGTGTGCAGTTTAGCTACTGGTGCAAAGGTCTCAATGTAATCCTCTCCATAAGTTTGAGTGAAACCTCTTGCAACCAGTCTTGACTTCTTCCTCTCAATTGTACCATCAGCCTTATACTTGATTGTGAAGATCCATCTACTAGTCACAGCCTTCTTCCCTTTTGGTAACTCACTCTCATACCATGTATCATTCTTGATCATAGCTCCTGCCTCAGCTCCAACTGACTCCTTCCATTCTTTATCCATGATTGCTTCTTCATAGCTTCTTGGGATGTAGTTCTCATCCAAGTTAACCATGAAGGCACAATGTTCTTCAGGGTATTGAGCAAAGGAACACACAACTTGAGAAGGATGCTCCACAGCTTGGGCATTGTAGTACACTCGCGTGTTTACCCAAGAGGAAGGATCCTTTCTCAGCCTTGTGCTCCTCCTCAATACAGGTTGTTCTTGCTCTTGAACCGGCTCAGCTTGTGTATGCGGTTCTTGTGCTTCACTCTGATGTTCTTCCTCTCCTTGGTCTTGCTCACCTTGATGATGAGAACCTGAGTTGAACTCTCCTTCCTCACTCAAGCCGACTCCTTCTTGGCCATTTTCTTGAGTTTCAGGTTCACTTCCCCCCTCATGATCAAGGTGAGGTGTTTGAGCAGCTCCACTTGGTGCAGTTGAGCTCTCTTCTTGTCTTCCACTTCTTGTGGATTGATCCTGGTTCATCTTGATACCGAGACCTTCCAAAATGATTCTTAAGACTCCAGCCTTATCTGATGTGAGATCCTTCAAATCTTCTTGATTCTTCTCCTCATAGTATCCTCTTTCTTCAATGAACTTCACATCTCTAGATACAAGTACCCTTCTAGCTTCTGGATCATAACACTTATATCCTTTTTGAGTTGTTGAGTAGCCAATGAACATTGCCTTTCTGCTCCTTGCTTCTAGCTTGTTCCTCAACTCTCCTGGTACTAGAACATAGCATAAGCATCCAAACACTCTCATGTATTCCAAGGATGGCTTGCGCTTGTTCAGAACTTCAAATGGTGCTTGATCCTTCAACACCTTTGTAGGCATCCTGTTGATTAGGTAGCACGCAGTGGATACAGCATCACTCCAGAATCTCTTAGGTACATTAGCTTGGAACATCAGTGACCGAGCCACTTCCATCAAGTGCCTGTTCTTTCTCTCAGCTACACCATTCTGTTGTGGTGTGTAGGGACAGCTTGTTTGATGAAGGATTCCATGGTGATCTAGATGACTCTTGAACGCATAGCTTGTGTACTCTCCTCCATTATCTGATCTCAAAATTTTAATCCTAGCATGATAATGGTTAGTCACATAAGCTTGAAAGTTCTTGAATGCATCTATCACCCTATCTTTTGATGGAATGAGTGTTAACCAGGTGTATTTAGATTTTTCATCAATGAATGTGACAAAATACTTATGATTATCTCTAGAAAAACTAGGTGCAGTCCACACATCAGTATGAATCAAATCAAAGCAATTTTCATAAACAGTAGATGTTCTTGGAAACACATTCTTACAATGCTTGCCTAAAATGCAAGCTTCACACTTATTATTTTCAAAAACCACACCTGGTAACATCAAGTTTAAAGCCCTCTCATGGGGATGACCTAGTCTAGCATGCCACAATGCATTTTTATTCAAACTAGAAGCAGAAGTAAATGAGCAGTTATAATTGGAAACAGGATCAAGCTTCTCAAGCATGTATAAGTCTCCCTTTGTAACTCCTTTTCCAATCAATTGGCTGCTCTCAATATCCTGAAACTTCACATCATTAGGACTGAATATAACATTGCAATTCAAATCAGTAGTGCATTTCTTAACTGAAAGTAGGTTTGATGTGAATTCCGGAATGTAAAAAGCTCTAGTGTTCTTATCAAATAGCTTTAAGTTTCCTATTCCCTTAATAGGTATTTTATCCCCATTTGCAATCATCACACATCCATTAGTAGGTTCTATATCTTTAATCAGGTTGGTGTCACTAATCATATGATGAGATGCACCTGAATCTATAATCAATGGTTTGGATGTATTGCTAGCACTATGGCAGATGCTAATCTGTGATCTATATGCATTCACCCTAGCATTTCTATCAATGCAATGCTCAATTCCAGTCTTACTATCAATCCTAGCAATCTCAGCCACATTAGGAGTCATTTCTATAGTTCTAGCAATCATAGAAGCACCAAATGAATACCCATGAATGTTACCATTATCCTTGAGCATTTTGATGAGTGCATCCATCTCGGATCTCCTGATGAAGTCTTGATCATTGCCTCGGGGGTTGATAGCTCCAGTGTAGGTCACCAAAGCCTTTCCATCTCCTTCACGGTTCTCCACTTCAGCTCCACGGTTGGATGGCCCTGCTCCGCTTGATCCTTCAGTCATGTGAGCTTTTGCCTCTCTCTCCTTCATGAACTTAGCCGGCTTCAAGTGGGGATGGAGTATCCAGCACTGACTCTTCTTGTGTCCATGCTTCTTGCAGTGATCACAATTCCCATTGAACTTCCTATCCTCATACTTGTTGTAACCAGCTTTGTTAGCTTGTGGAGGCTCTTCCCGGTCAGGTTGCACAGCGTTTGCAAGAGATAAGTCTCCCTTGCCTCCAAACAAACCCATTGAGCCCTGCTCCTTCTGTATCTTAGCACACACCTCTTCAAGGTCAGGCAGCTTCTCAGACCATAGCATGTGCTGGATAAGACCACTGTAGCTTGCATTCAACGTGAGCAGCAACCCAAAGACCTTGTCCTGCTCACGTCTCTCATTTAGAAGCTCTGGATCAACCGTGCTTGGCCTCAGCATCTCCAACTCAGACCAAAGAGACCTGAACCTCCCCAAGTGCTTAGTGAACTCCGTGTCATCTTGAGTTAACCCATTGATTGCCTTCTTGACTTCAAACACTCGGTTCAGGTTAGAAGTGTTTCCATACACTTTCTGTAGAGTATCCCACAGCTCCTTGGCTGTCTCACAGTAGCTATAAGCATCTAGTATAGCCGGCTCCAAAGAGGCATGTAGGACAGACATCACCATCATGTCTTCTTGTTGCCACTTCTCTACAACGCTCTCCTCGGGACTCTCCGTTTCACCCCCCTGAGTAATCACCTTTGGAGCCTCACCAGATGTGATATGCTTCCACAAACCCTTGCTTCCCACAGCAGTTTTCACCATCCTAGACCAGACTAGGTAGTTGGTTCCTGTGAATGTCACCGCGACCTTCATCTTCATGCCACTCTCCATCTTGAACAGCTTGACGTTTAAAACTTGAACAACCGGTTAGATCTTGAACTGAGAACCCACGCTGCTCTCTAGAACACAGATTCACTCTTGAGTCTTCAAATGAACCTCCCACGGACCACCAAGACACACACAAAACACCTTGAGCTTTTGAACTCTCAAGAAACTCTCAAACACACTCACTTGTTCTCTTAAAGTTTCAAACTTGAATCCTTAAGAGAATCACTCACGAACTCAGATTGTAATCAACCTGGCTCTGATACCATATGACTTTTAGGAATATAAAGATTAATCTGAGTTTAGAATAGGATTAAGGAAGAGAATAAGAGATTTACGAAACTGATTAGAGACTAATGAAGAATCATGATGAAATGAGTAAAGAGAAAGATTGTTTAGAACTGTCTAATCTTTATTAAGAGATGAGATTACATATATATAGGTCCATACACTTAGGGTTTTCGAAATCATAAAGCTAAGTAAGCATGTAGAGTCAAAGAGGAGCCTAAGCTTTAATTTGAACCGGCCAATGAGTGTCTTCACACGTTTGGAGCATCTTCTTGATCCAAGACTAGATGCTCTTCCTTTCCAGCTCTTGCCAGCCTGTCCTAGCTGTCAAGCCGCGTCTCCCTTATCCTCTCAACGTTCGGATAAGGTCTTGGCCGAGTGTAACTTAAGCTCAGTACATGGGAGTTACTTGGATAGTTACTTGATCCCTTTTACCTTGTACGGATGATCACTTGTACGGCCTTGTACGGATGATCAACCCATTCCTCCTCTTCACCTCTTTGCTCTCTTTATGTTCTCAACTCCTTTGTGTCTTTACCTCAAATGTCTCAACTCTGATTAACAATAGGAGTTAGGATGAAGAAGCTATCCCACTTTCGAATCAGGTGATCTCAATTTTCCCTGTTTGGGAATATGACAGCTTCTTTGTCATTCTAATCAAACCAGGATGAATCACGATGTAAGAAGCTTGATTTTGAAACATAAAGTAGTGGAGAATCACCAGGAAGCTGAATAAATCTCATAGGAGTTAGGATGAAGAAGCTATCCCACTTTCAAATCAGGTGATCCCAGTTTTCCTGTTTGGGAATATGACAGCTTCTTTGTTATTCTAATCAAACCAGGATGAATCGCGATGTAAGAAGCTTGATTTTGATACATACAGTAGTGGAGAATCACCAGGAAGTCGAATAAATCTCATAGGAGTTAGGATGAAGAAGCTATCCCACTTTCAAATCAGGTGATCCCAGTTTTCCTGTTTGGGAATATGACAGCTTCTTTGTCATTCTAATCGAACCAGGATGAATCGCGATGTAAGAAGCTTGATTTTGATACATAAAGTAGTGGAGAATCATCAGGAAGCTGAATAAATCTTATAGGAGTTAGGATGAAGAAGCTATCCCACTTTCAAATCAGGTGATCCCAGTTTTCCTGTTTGGGAATATGACAGCTTCTTTGTCATTCTAATCAAACCAAGATAAATCGCGATGTAAGAAGCTTGATTTTGATACATAAAGTAGTGGAGAATCACCAGGAAGCTGAATAAATCTCATAGGAGTTAGGATGAAGAAGCTATCCCACTTTCAAATCAGGTGATCCCAGTTTTCCTGTTTGGGAATATGACAGCTTCTTTGTCATTCTAATCAAACCAGGATGAATCGCGATGTAAGAAGCTTGATTTTGAAACATAAAGTAGTGGAGAATCACCAGGAAGCTGAATAAATCTCATAGGAGTTAGGATGAAGAAGCTATCCCACTTTCAAATCAGGTGATCCCAGTTTTCCTGTTTGGGAATATGACAGCGTCTTTGTCATTCTAATCAAACCAGGATGAATCGCGATGTAAGAAGCTTGATTTTGAAACATAAAGTAGTGGAGAATCACCAGGAAGCTGAATAAATCTCATAGGAGTTAGGATGAAGAAGCTATCCCACTTTCAAATCAGGTGATCCCAGTTTTCCTGTTTGGGAATATGACAGCTTCTTTGTTATTCTAATCAAACCAGGATGAATCGCGATGTAAGAAGCTTGATTTTGATACATACAGTAGTGGAGAATCACCAGGAAGCTGAATAAATCTCATAGGAGTTAGGATGAAGAAGCTATCCCACTTTCAAATCAGGTGATCCCAGTTTTCCTGTTTGGGAATATGACAGCGTCTTTGTCATTCTAATCAAACCAGGATGAATCACGATGTAAGAAGCTTGATTTTGAAACATAAAGTAGTGGAGAATCACCAGGAAGCTGAATAAATCTCATAGAAGTTAGGATGAAGAAGCTATCCCACTTTCAAATCAGGTGATCCCAGTTTTCCTGTTTGGGAATATGACAGCTTCTTTGTTATTCTAATCAAACCAGGATGAATCGCGATGTAAGAAGCTTGATTTTGATACATACAGTAGTGGAGAATCACCAGGAAGTCGAATAAATCTCATAGGTATGACTTTTAGGAATATAAAGATTAATCTGAGTTTAGAATAGGATTAAGGAAGAGAATAAGAGATTTACGAAACTGATTAGAGACTAATGAAGAATCATGATGAAATGAGTAAAGAGAAAGATTGTTTAGAACTGTCTAATCTTTATTAAGAGATGAGATTACATATATATAGGTCCATACACTTAGGGTTTTCGAAATCATAAAGCTAAGTAAGCATGTAGAGTCAAAGAGGAGCCTAAGCTTTAATTTGAACCGGCCAATGAGTGTCTTCACACGTTTGGAGCATCTTCTTGATCCAAGACTAGATGCTCTTCCTTTCCAGCTCTTGCCAGCCTGTCCTAGCTGTCAAGCCGCGTCTCCCTTATCCTCTCAACGTTCGGATAAGGTCTTGGCCGAGTGTAACTTAAGCTCAGTACATGGGAGTTACTTGGATAGTTACTTGATCCCTTTTACCTTGTACGGATGATCACTTGTACGGCCTTGTACGGATGATCAACCCATTCCTCCTCTTCACCTCTTTGCTCTCTTTATGTTCTCAACTCCTTTGTGTCTTTACCTCAAATGTCTCAACTCTGATTAACACTCCCCCTCAAGCTTAGCTTTGTGAAAGTCTAAGCTTGGACAGCCATGAGATCTTCCTCATTAAAAACCTTACCAAGGAAAACCCATTGGGATAAAACCTTGATAAGGGAAAAAGAGTAAAGACCTCACAGCCAAAGGGGATCAGCTCCTTCTCTTCCCAAGATCAATGAGGCCCAACCTGATGTGAATGGACTCCATTGTCTTCTGTCTTGCAGCCTTGGTGAACACATCCGCTAACTGATCTTCACTTCTTGTGTAGCATGGCAAGATGACTCCTAAGATGATCATCTGCCTCACCTTGTGACAATCCACTTCAATGTGCTTGGTTCTCTCATGGAACACCGAGTTGGAGGCAATGTGGATGGCAGCTTGGTTATCACAATGCATTGTCATTGGCGTGGCTTGATCAATCTCCAAATGCTTTAAGATGCCCTTGATCCACACCAGCTCGTTGGTCAGCTTCAGCATAGCTCTATACTCAGCTTCTGCACTTGAGCAAGACACCACCTTCTGCTTCTTACTCTTCCAAGTAACCAAGTTGCCTCCAATGAATGTGCAATAGCCTGTGGTTGATCTCCTGTCTGCTCTATCACCAGCCCAATCCGCATCACAATATCCAACCACTTCAGTACTCCCATTGCAACCCATCCATACTCCTTGATCAGGTGAGCCGTTGAGATACATCAAGATCCTCTCCACCATGCGCCAATGATGTTCCTTAGGCACTTGCATGTGTTGACTCACCTGATTCACAGCAAAGCAAATGTCAGGCCTAGTTATGGTAAGGTAAATCAATTTGCCAACTAGCTTTCTATAGAGTTTAGGATCCTGATAAGGTTTGCTGTCTTCAATCTCCCCCTCTCGTGGGACTTTGTAGCCATCCTCCATAGGCATCCTTGCTGTCTTGCCTCCATAAGCACCTGCACCTTTCAAAAGATCAAGTGTATACTTCCTTTGGGACATGAACAAACCTTCCTTGGATCTACATATCTCAATTCCAAGAAAGTATTTCATTTCTCCCAAGTCTTTAATCTCAAACATGGATTTAAGGAACTCCTTGGTTGCTATGATACCTTCCTTATCACTTCCTGTGATAATGATATCATCAACATACACAAGGAGTGCAATCATACCTGAGGAAGTAGTGAGAGTGAAGAGGGTGTGGTCTAGTTCAGACTTCTTGAAGCCTCGTCCATTCAGAGTAGTACTCAGCTTGTTGTACCAAGCTCTTGGTGATTGCTTCAGTCCATAGATAGCTTTCTTCAGTCTCAACACATTCCCTTTCTTCACTAAGTGTTCCAAGCCTGGAGGTGGATGCATATACACTTCATCCTCCAGCTCTCCTTGTAGAAATGCATTCTTCACATCCATTTGCCATAAGCCCCATCCAAGATTCACAGCCAAGCTTAATACAATCCGGATTGTGTGCAGTTTAGCTACTGGTGCAAAGGTCTCAATGTAATCCTCTCCATAAGTTTGAGTGAAACCTCTTGCAACCAGTCTTGACTTCTTCCTCTCAATTGTACCATCAGCCTTATACTTGATTGTGAAGATCCATCTACTAGTCACAGCCTTCTTCCCTTTTGGTAACTCACTCTCATACCATGTATCATTCTTGATCATAGCTCCTGCCTCAGCTCCAACTGACTCCTTCCATTCTTTATCCATGATTGCTTCTTCATAGCTTCTTGGGATGTAGTTCTCATCCAAGTTAACCATGAAGGCACAATGTTCTTCAGGGTATTGAGCAAAGGAACACACAACTTGAGAAGGATGCTCCACAGCTTGGGCATTGTAGTACACTCGCGTGTTTACCCAAGAGGAAGGATCCTTTCTCAGCCTTGTGCTCCTCCTCAATACAGGTTGTTCTTGCTCTTGAACCGGCTCAGCTTGTGTATGCGGTTCTTGTGCTTCACTCTGATGTTCTTCCTCTCCTTGGTCTTGCTCACCTTGATGATGAGAACCTGAGTTGAACTCTCCTTCCTCACTCAAGCCGACTCCTTCTTGGCCATTTTCTTGAGTTTCAGGTTCACTTCCCCCCTCATGATCAAGGTGAGGTGTTTGAGCAGCTCCACTTGGTGCAGTTGAGCTCTCTTCTTGTCTTCCACTTCTTGTGGATTGATCCTGGTTCATCTTGATACCGAGACCTTCCAAAATGATTCTTAAGACTCCAGCCTTATCTGATGTGAGATCCTTCAAATCTTCTTGATTCTTCTCCTCATAGTATCCTCTTTCTTCAATGAACTTCACATCTCTAGATACAAGTACCCTTCTAGCTTCTGGATCATAACACTTATATCCTTTTTGAGTTGTTGAGTAGCCAATGAACATTGCCTTTCTGCTCCTTGCTTCTAGCTTGTTCCTCAACTCTCCTGGTACTAGAACATAGCATAAGCATCCAAACACTCTCATGTATTCCAAGGATGGCTTGCGCTTGTTCAGAACTTCAAATGGTGCTTGATCCTTCAACACCTTTGTAGGCATCCTGTTGATTAGGTAGCACGCAGTGGATACAGCATCACTCCAGAATCTCTTAGGTACATTAGCTTGGAACATCAGTGACCGAGCCACTTCCATCAAGTGCCTGTTCTTTCTCTCAGCTACACCATTCTGTTGTGGTGTGTAGGGACAGCTTGTTTGATGAAGGATTCCATGGTGATCTAGATGACTCTTGAACGCATAGCTTGTGTACTCTCCTCCATTATCTGATCTCAAAATTTTAATCCTAGCATGATAATGGTTAGTCACATAAGCTTGAAAGTTCTTGAATGCATCTATCACCCTATCTTTTGATGGAATGAGTGTTAACCAGGTGTATTTAGATTTTTCATCAATGAATGTGACAAAATACTTATGATTATCTCTAGAAAAACTAGGTGCAGTCCACACATCAGTATGAATCAAATCAAAGCAATTTTCATAAACAGTAGATGTTCTTGGAAACACATTCTTACAATGCTTGCCTAAAATGCAAGCTTCACACTTATTATTTTCAAAAACCACACCTGGTAACATCAAGTTTAAAGCCCTCTCATGGGGATGACCTAGTCTAGCATGCCACAATGCATTTTTATTCAAACTAGAAGCAGAAGTAAATGAGCAGTTATAATTGGAAACAGGATCAAGCTTCTCAAGCATGTATAAGTCTCCCTTTGTAACTCCTTTTCCAATCAATTGGCTGCTCTCAATATCCTGAAACTTCACATCATTAGGACTGAATATAACATTGCAATTCAAATCAGTAGTGCATTTCTTAACTGAAAGTAGGTTTGATGTGAATTCCGGAATGTAAAAAGCTCTAGTGTTCTTATCAAATAGCTTTAAGTTTCCTATTCCCTTAATAGGTATTTTATCCCCATTTGCAATCATCACACATCCATTAGTAGGTTCTATATCTTTAATCAGGTTGGTGTCACTAATCATATGATGAGATGCACCTGAATCTATAATCAATGGTTTGGATGTATTGCTAGCACTATGGCAGATGCTAATCTGTGATCTATATGCATTCACCCTAGCATTTCTATCAATGCAATGCTCAATTCCAGTCTTACTATCAATCCTAGCAATCTCAGCCACATTAGGAGTCATTTCTATAGTTCTAGCAATCATAGAAGCACCAAATGAATACCCATGAATGTTACCATTATCCTTGAGCATTTTGATGAGTGCATCCATCTCGGATCTCCTGATGAAGTCTTGATCATTGCCTCGGGGGTTGATAGCTCCAGTGTAGGTCACCAAAGCCTTTCCATCTCCTTCACGGTTCTCCACTTCAGCTCCACGGTTGGATGGCCCTGCTCCGCTTGATCCTTCAGTCATGTGAGCTTTTGCCTCTCTCTCCTTCATGAACTTAGCCGGCTTCAAGTGGGGATGGAGTATCCAGCACTGACTCTTCTTGTGTCCATGCTTCTTGCAGTGATCACAATTCCCATTGAACTTCCTATCCTCATACTTGTTGTAACCAGCTTTGTTAGCTTGTGGAGGCTCTTCCCGGTCAGGTTGCACAGCGTTTGCAAGAGATAAGTCTCCCTTGCCTCCAAACAAACCCATTGAGCCCTGCTCCTTCTGTATCTTAGCACACACCTCTTCAAGGTCAGGCAGCTTCTCAGACCATAGCATGTGCTGGATAAGACCACTGTAGCTTGCATTCAACGTGAGCAGCAACCCAAAGACCTTGTCCTGCTCACGTCTCTCATTTAGAAGCTCTGGATCAACCGTGCTTGGCCTCAGCATCTCCAACTCAGACCAAAGAGACCTGAACCTCCCCAAGTGCTTAGTGAACTCCGTGTCATCTTGAGTTAACCCATTGATTGCCTTCTTGACTTCAAACACTCGGTTCAGGTTAGAAGTGTTTCCATACACTTTCTGTAGAGTATCCCACAGCTCCTTGGCTGTCTCACAGTAGCTATAAGCATCTAGTATAGCCGGCTCCAAAGAGGCATGTAGGACAGACATCACCATCATGTCTTCTTGTTGCCACTTCTCTACAACGCTCTCCTCGGGACTCTCCGTTTCACCCCCCTGAGTAATCACCTTTGGAGCCTCACCAGATGTGATATGCTTCCACAAACCCTTGCTTCCCACAGCAGTTTTCACCATCCTAGACCAGACTAGGTAGTTGGTTCCTTTGAATGTCACCGCGACCTTCATCTTCATGCCACTCTCCATCTTGAACAGCTTGACGTTTAAAACTTGAACAACCGGTTAGATCTTGAACTGAGAACCCACGCTGCTCTCTAGAACACAGATTCACTCTTGAGTCTTCAAATGAACCTCCCACGGACCACCAAGACACACACAAAACACCTTGAGCTTTTGAACTCTCAAGAAACTCTCAAACACACTCACTTGTTCTCTTAAAGTTTCAAACTTGAATCCTTAAGAGAATCACTCACGAACTCAGATTGTAATCAACCTGGCTCTGATACCATATGACTTTTAGGAATATAAAGATTAATCTGAGTTTAGAATAGGATTAAGGAAGAGAATAAGAGATTTACGAAACTGATTAGAGACTAATGAAGAATCATGATGAAATGAGTAAAGAGAAAGATTGTTTAGAACTGTCTAATCTTTATTAAGAGATGAGATTACATATATATAGGTCCATACACTTAGGGTTTTCGAAATCATAAAGCTAAGTAAGCATGTAGAGTCAAAGAGGAGCCTAAGCTTTAATTTGAACCGGCCAATGAGTGTCTTCACACGTTTGGAGCATCTTCTTGATCCAAGACTAGATGCTCTTCCTTTCCAGCTCTTGCCAGCCTGTCCTAGCTGTCAAGCCGCGTCTCCCTTATCCTCTCAACGTTCGGATAAGGTCTTGGCCGAGTGTAACTTAAGCTCAGTACATGGGAGTTACTTGGATAGTTACTTGATCCCTTTTACCTTGTACGGATGATCACTTGTACGGCCTTGTACGGATGATCAACCCATTCCTCCTCTTCACCTCTTTGCTCTCTTTATGTTCTCAACTCCTTTGTGTCTTTACCTCAAATGTCTCAACTCTGATTAACAATAGGAGTTAGGATGAAGAAGCTATCCCACTTTCGAATCAGGTGATCTCAATTTTCCCTGTTTGGGAATATGACAGCTTCTTTGTCATTCTAATCAAACCAGGATGAATCGCGATGTAAGAAGCTTGATTTTGATACATAAAGTAGTGGAGAATCACCAGGAAGCTGAATAAATCTCATAGGAGTTAGGATGAAGAAGCTATCCCACTTTCAAATCAGGTGATCCCAGTTTTCCTGTTTGGGAATATGACAGCTTCTTTGTTATTCTAATCAAACCAGGATGAATCGCGATGTAAGAAGCTTGATTTTGATACATAAAGTAGTGGAGAATCACCAGGAAGTCGAATAAATCTCATAGGAGTTAGGATGAAGAAGCTATCCCACTTTCAAATCAGGTGATCCCAGTTTTCCTGTTTGGGAATATGACAGCTTCTTTGTCATTCTAATCAAACCAGGATGAATCGCGATGTAAGAAGCTTGATTTTGATACATAAAGTAGTGGAGAATCACCAGGAAGCTGAATAAATCTCATAGGAGTTAGGATGAAGAAGCTATCCCACTTTCAAATCAGGTGATCCCAGTTTTCCTGTTTGGGAATATGACAGCTTCTTTGTCATTCTAATCAAACCAGGATGAATCGCGATGTAAGAAGCTTGATTTTGATACATAAAGTAGTGGAGAATCACCAGGAAGCTGAATAAATCTCATAGGAGTTAGGATGAAGAAGCTATCCCACTTTCAAATCAGGTGATCCCAGTTTTCCTGTTTGGGAATATGACAGCTTCTTTGTCATTCTAATCAAACCAGGATGAATCGCGATGTAAGAAGCTTGATTTTGATACATAAAGTAGTGGAGAATCACCAGGAAGCTGAATAAATCTCATAGGAGTTAGGATGAAGAAGCTATCCCACTTTCAAATCAGGTGATCCCAGTTTTCCTGTTTGGGAATATGACAGCTTCCTTGTCATTCTAATCAAACCAGGATGAATCGCGATGTAAGAAGCTTGATTTTGATACATAAAGTAGTGGAGAAACATCAGGAATCTGAATAAATCTCATAGGAGTTAGGATGAAGAAGCTATCCCACTTTCAAATCAGGTGATCCCAGTTTTCCTGTTGGGGAATATGACAGCTTCTTTGTCATTCTAATCAAACCAGGATGAATCGCGATGTAAGAAGCTTGATTTTGATACATAAAGTAGTGGAGAATCATCAGGAAGCTGAATAAATCTCATAGGAGTTAGGATGAAGAAGCTATCCCACTTTCAAATCAGGTGATCCCAGTTTTCCTGTTTGGGAATATGACAGCTTCTTTGTCATTCTAATCAAACCAGGATGAATCGCGATGTAAGAAGCTTGATTTTGATACATAAAGTAGTGGAGAATCATCAGGAAGCTGAATAAATCTCATAGGAGTTAGGATGAAGAAGCTATCCCACTTTCAAATCAGGTGATCCCAGTTTTCCTGTTTGGGAATATGACAGCTTCTTTGTCATTCTAATCAAACCAGGATGAATCGCGATGTAAGAAGCTTGATTTTGATACATACAGTAGTGGAGAATCCAGGAAGCTGAATAAATCTCATAGGAGTTAGGATGAAGAAGCTATCCCACTTTCAAATCAGGTGATCCCAGTTTTCCTGTTTGGGAATATGCCAGCTTCTTTGTCATTCTAATCAAACCAGGATGAATCGCGATGTAAGAAGCTTGATTTTGAAACATAAAGTAGTGGAGAATCACCAGGAAGCTGAATAAATCTCATAGGAGTTAGGATGAAGAAGCTATCCCACTTTCAAATCAGGTGATCCCAGTTTTCCTGTTTGGGAATATGACAGCTTCTTTGTCATTCTAATCAAACCAGGATGAATCACGATGTAAGAAGCTTGATTTTGAAACATAAAGTAGTGGAGAATCACCAGGAAGCTGAATAAATCTCATAGGAGTTAGGATGAAGAAGCTATCCCACTTTCAAATCAGGTGATCCCAGTTTTCCTGTTTGGGAATATGACAGCTTCTTTGTCATTCTAATCAAACCAGGATGAATCGCGATGTAAGAAGCTTGATTTTGATACATACAGTAGTGGAGAATCACCAGGAAGTCGAATAAATCTCATAGGAGTTAGGATGAAGAAGCTATCCCACTTTCAAATCAGGTGATCCCAGTTTTCCTGTTTGGGAATATGAC
Source organism: Brassica rapa (assembly GCF_000309985.2). Classification (NCBI taxonomy): domain Eukaryota; kingdom Viridiplantae; phylum Streptophyta; class Magnoliopsida; order Brassicales; family Brassicaceae; genus Brassica; species Brassica rapa. The sequence continues at coordinate 19,827 of NW_022610740.1, forward strand.
AGCTTCTTTGTCATTCTAATCGAACCAGGATGAATCGCGATGTAAGAAGCTTGATTTTGATACATAAAGTAGTGGAGAATCACCAGGAAGCTGAATAAATCTCATAGGAGTTAGGATGAAGAAGCTATCCCACTTTCAAATCAGGTGATCCCAGTTTTCCTGTTTGGGAATATGATAGCTTCTTTGTCATTCTAATCAAACCAGGATGAATCGCGATGTAAGAAGCTTGATTTTGATACATAAAGTAGTGGAGAATCACCAGGAAGCTGAATAAATCTCATAGGAGTTAGGATGAAGAAGCTATCCCACTTTCAAATCAGGTGATCCCAGTTTTCCTGTTTGGGAATATGCCAGCTTCTTTGGCATTCTAATCAAACCAGGATGAATCGCGATGTAAGAAGCTTGATTTTGAAACATAAAGTAGTGGAGAATCACCAGGAAGCTGAATAAATCTCATAGGAGTTAGGATGAAGAAGCTATCCCACTTTCAAATCAGGTGATCCCAGTTTTCCTGTTTGGGAATATGACAGCGTCTTTGTCATTCTAATCAAACCAGGATGAATCGCGATGTAAGAAGCTTGATTTTGATACATACAGTAGTGGAGAATCACCAGGAAGTCGAATAAATCTCATAGGAGTTAGGATGAAGATGTTGAAATGAGGTGATGCAACTATGTGATATGAAGCTAGAGAAGGTTAGAGGCTTGAGGATGAAGTTAGGGATGTGAGTGTACGGACAGGCCGTACAAGGTGGCCGTACAAGGTAAAGAAGAAGTTACCATGACCGTTTAACCAAGAGGGGAGTAAACGGATCATTCTTACCTTCTACCATGCTCTACTTGGATCAGACCGTTAAGAGAGCTTGAGGAGCGCATCTGACAGGCTGTGCCAGGCTGTGACAGACTGTCAGCATCCTAGTCAAAGATCCAAGATGCTTCACACGCGGGAAGAAGCTCATTGGATGCTTTATGATATGCGCTCCTCTCCTGGTTGACTTCACATGCTTTAGCTTATCTTTAAACCTTGTAAAACCTAAGCTCTCATACTATATAAGTTGTAACCTCATCAGATTAATGATTAACGAGATTGAATTACTCTCTCTCTACTCTCTCTCTAGTTTAAATCTCAAAGTCTCTTAATCACTCTCAAACCATGATACTTGTTTAAATCTTTCACTAAACTTCTCTTTAATCTTTCTTAATCTCTCAATACCTTCTTAAATCTCTAAAATCTCATGGTATCAGAGCCAGGTTGGCTTTGGTATTGAGAGATCTTACTTCCTTTGTGTGATTCTTACTCATTCCTTCTTTGTGTTCTTGCGTTTGTTCTTGATACTTCCGGGAAGTCTTGTCAGTGTGTTGAAGTGTCTTACCCTTGGTTCTTTGGTCCCGTGTGTTCTTGAAGATCTGGTGGTAGAAGCTCAACTGAAGTACAAGATTGAAGACTAGAAGTAACTAGAGGCAAAGAGAAGATGGAAGGAAACTACAGTAAGCTTGTTACGGTTCCGGTTGCCTTAAAAGGTGTAGGAAACTACTTGTTGTGGTCTCGGCTGGTGAAGACTGCTATTGGGAGGCTAGGGTTGTGGAACCACATCACGGATGATGGTCCAGAGCCAGTGGCCAAAGGGAATGAGGAAGCTGAGGGTGGAAAAGTACTCACTGAAGCTGAGGTGAAGAAGAAATGGGTTCAAGAAGATCTGATGGTGCTGTCCGTGCTACACAGTTCTATTGAAGTCCCTTTGCTTGAAGCCTACATCTTCTGTGAGACACCTAAGCACCTATGGGAGACGCTCCAGAAGACATTTGGAGATGTCTCAAACCTTAACCGTGTGTTTGAGTTGAAGAAAGCCATCACCTCCTTGATGCAAGGTGGTGTGGAGCTTACTACACACATTGGGAAGTTCAGAGCTCTTTGGTCTGAGCTGGATAACCTGCGCCCAAGCACCAGTGATCAAGAGATCATCATGGAGAGGAGAGAGCAGGATCAAGTGTTTGGGTTGTTGATGACCTTAGACGTGTGCTACCAGGATGTCATAAAGCACATGCTGAGATCGCCAAGCCTACCAACAATGGAGGAGGTGTGCTCTCAACTGCAGAAGGAGGAAGGCTCTCTAGGCTTGTTTGGAGGAAAGGGGGAGCTACCTATGGCTCATCAGGCTGAGGATGTGCAAGCAAACAAGGCGGGTTACAAGAATGATGGAAGGAAGTATGGTGACCGCTTTGAAGGGAATTGTGATCATTGCAAGAAGCCAGGCCATAAGAAGAGCCAATGCTGGATACTTCACCCTCACCTCAAGCCAAGCAAATTCAACAAGGAGAGAGAAGCCAGAGCTCACATGTCCACCGAGACAAGCAGTGGCAGTGCATCCGGGGCTGGTACATCCTCACAAGTGAATGAGAGTGAAGGGCGAGCTCTCTCTTCTCACCACTCAGGAGGAAAGAACCTAGAGCATGAGGTGATCAGGAAGTCAGACATAGATGCACTCATCAAAGCTCTTAAAGAGTCTGGTAACAAACTAAGACCCAATACTCTTGGTATTCTTTTGCTGCTCATACTATGTCTAGTAGAACTGATAGGTTGCTAGACATACTAGAGAGTCCCTTGATTGGTAAAACTGAACATAGCATTGCTAATAAACTCTTAGGAGTACTTGAGAACTTAAAAAATAACAATGATCATCCTAGAAGTCATCTAGCTAAGGATATACATAAACCTTTGATCATTGATTCTGGTGCATCTCATCACATGATTAGTGATAACAGGTTGATTACTGATATAGAACCTACCCAAGGTCATGTCATGATTGCTAATGGAGATAGAATTCCTATTAGAGGCATTGGTAGGTTGAAACTGTTTAATAAAGAGTCTAATGCATTCTACATGCCTGAATTTACTTCAAACTTGTTATCTGTCAAGAGATGCACTACTGATCTTGATTGCAATGTTATTTTTAGTCCTAATGATGTGAAGTTTCAGGATATTAAGAGCAGTAAGTTGATCGGCCAAGGAGCAACTAAGGGAGACCTTTACATGCTTGAAGATCTCTCTCCTATCTCTAGTTCTTGTTTTTCGTTTAGCTCGGTTTCTTTAAGTAAGGATGCTTTGTGGCATGCTAGGCTAGGACATCCACATGTTAGGGCCTTAAGCATAATGTTACCAGGTGTCATGTTTAAAAATAATGATTGTGAAGCTTGTATTTTGGGAAAACATTGTAAGAGTGTGTTTCAAAGATCAGTTACAGTTTATGAGAAGTGTTTTGACTTAATCCACTCTGATGTTTGGACTGCACCTTGTTTATCTAGGGATAATTACAAGTATTATGTCACCTTCATTGATGAAAAATCTAAATACACCTGGTTAACACTCATTAAAACAAAGGATAGAGTTCTTGATGCATTTAAAAACTTTCAAAACTATGTTACTAACCACTATAATGCCAAGATTAAGATTTTCAGGTCAGATAATGGTGGGGAGTATACAAGTCATGCATTCAAAGAACATCTAGCTAGCCATGGAATACTTCATCAGACGAGCTGTCCTTATACACCCCAGCAAAATGGAGTGGCTGAAAGGAAGAATAGACACCTCATGGAGGTGGCAAGATCAATGATGTTCTATACAAGTGTGCCTAAGAGGCATTGGAGTGATGCAGTGATGACCGCAAGCTACCTAATCAACAGGACACCAACCAAGATTCTCAATGATCAGTCCCCCTTTGAGGTTCTCAACAAGAGTAAGCCAGTGCTGGAACACTTGAGGATCTTTGGGTGTGTGTGCTATGTGCTAGTACCCGGGGAAATGCGGAACAAGCTAGAAGAGAAGAGTACCAAGGCTATGATGATTGGATACTCTACGTCCCAAAAGGGATACAAATGCTTTGATCCAAATACCAGAAGAGTATTGGTATCAAGGGAGGTGAAGTTCTTTGAAGAAAAGGGATATTATGATGGGAAGAATTGGGAAGAACTTGAAGATCTATCCCAACCATCAGACAGGGCTGCAAGCTTGAGAAACATTTTGCAAGGACTTGGTATTGGAGTGTCATCAGATCAGCACAAACGCAAGCAACACCACCTGTTAGAGTTGAAGAATCATCTCACTTAGAACATGAAGGGGGAAGTGAATCTGCTGATACTGAAGTTCAAGGAACAAGTGAAGCCGAAAATCAACAACAAAGCGCAGACTCTCATGTTCAAAGTGAAGATGACTCAAGGGGAAGTGATCAACATGGAGGTCAGGAAGCTAGTGAAGAAAGCCAGATACCAGAAGAAGCCGTGGAAGAGAATGTAGTAGTTCCATTGAGGAGAAGCACACGGTTAAAGAGAGATGCTTCCAACTGGGTAAACACAAGAGTGTACTACAATGCCCAAGCTGTGGAGCATCCCTCTCAAGCTGTGTGCTTCTCCTCAATGGAACTACTACATTCTCTTCCACGGCTTCTTCTGGTATCTGCTTTCTTCACTAGCTTCCTGACCTCCATGTTGATCACTGAGTCATCTTCACTTTGAACATGAGAGTCTGCGCTTTGTTGTTGATTTTCGGCTTCACTTGTTCCTTGAACTTCAGTTCAGCAGATTCACTTCCTCATTTCTAAGTGAGAGATTCTTCAACTCTAACAGGTGGTGTGCTGACTTTGTGCTGATCTGTGACTCCATACCAAGTCCTTGCAAAATGTTTCTCAAGCTGTGTGCTCCTTTGCGTGCTATCCAGAAGAGCATTGCACATTTATGATCAGCTTAGATGGAAGCTATGTGCCTAGATCATATGAAGATGCAATGCTACATGAAGACTGGAAGGAATCAGTAGGGGATGAAGCTAATGCCATGATAAAGAATGATACTTGGTTTGAAAGTGAACTGCCAAAAGGAAAGAAGGCAGTAACTAGCAAGTGGATATTCACTATCAAGTACAAGCCTGATGGGACTATTGAGAGAAAGAAGACAAGACTGGTGGCTAGAGGATACACTCAAACATATGGGGAAGACTACATTGACACCTTTGCTCCTGTTGCTAAGCTCCATACAATAAGAATTGTATTATCTCTGGCTGTGAATCTTGAGTGGGAGCTTTGGCAGATGGATGTGAAGAATGCCTTTCTTCAAGGAGAACTAGAAGATGAAGTGTATATGCATCCACCACCAGGCCTAGGGCATCTTGTGAAACCTGGAAATGTGTTGAGACTCAAGAAGGCTATCTATGGGTTGAAACAATCTCCTAGAGCATGGTACAACAAGCTGAGCACTACTTTAAATGGGCGTGGTTTCAAGAAATCAGAATTGGATCATACTCTCTTCACACTTACTTCACCCTCAGGTATCATTTGTCTACTTGTGTATGTTGATGATATCATTATAACAGGTAGTGATAAGGCTGGGATAAAAGCCACCAAGGAGTTTTTAAAATCTGTATTTGAAATTAAAGACTTAGGAGAAATGAAATACTTCCTTGGAATTGAGTTGTGTAGATCTAAGGAAGGATTGTTCATTTCCCAAAGGAAGTATACACTTGATCTTTTGAAAGATGCAGGTATACAAGGAGATAAGACAGCAAGGATGCCTCTTGAAGATGGATACAAGGTTCCACGTGAGGGGGAGATTGAAGATAGCAAGGTCTTTCATGATCCAAAGCTATACAGGAAGCTAGTAGGGAAGCTCATCTACCTTACCATCACACGTCCGGATATATGCTTTGCTGTGAATCAAGTGAGCCAGCATATGCAAGTCCCAAAGGAGCATCACTGGCGAATGGTGGAGAGACTCCTCTTGTATCTGAACGGTACATCAGGCCTTGGAGTTTGGATGGGATGCAACAAGAGTACTGAAGTGGTGGGCTATTGTGATGCTGATTGGGCAGGAGATAGAGCAGACAGAAGATCAACTACCGGCTATTGTACATTCATTGGAGGTAATCTTGTGACATGGAAGAGCAAGAAGCAGAAAGTAGTATCTTGTTCAAGTGCTGAAGCTGAGTATAGGGCAATGCTGAAGCTAACCAATGAGTTGGTGTGGATCAAAGGGATCTTGAAACACTTGGAGATAGAGCAAGCTTCACCAATGACTATGCATTGCGACAACCAAGCAGCTATACACATTGCATCCAACTCAGTGTTCCATGAGAGAACCAAGCACATTGAAGTAGACTGCCACAAGGTGAGGCAGATGATCGTTTTGGGAGTAATCTTGCCATGCTATACAAGGAGTGAGGATCAGTTAGCGGATGTATTCACCAAGGCAGCAAGACAAAAGACAATGGAGTCCATACACATCAGGTTAGGACTCATTGATCTTACACCCATAGAATAGTCCCCTGATCATGAGGTCTTTACTCTTTTTCCCTTATCAAAGTTTTGTCCCAAATGGGTTTTCTTTGGTAAGGTTTTTAATGAGGAAGATCTCATGGTCCTTCCAAGCTTAACTTGTTCCACATGGTTAAGCTTGAGGGGGAGTGTTGAAATGAGGTGATGCAACTATGTGATATGAAGCTAGAGAAGGTTAGAGGCTTGAGGATGAAGTTAGGGATGTGAGTGTACGGACAGGCCGTACAAGGTGGCCGTACAAGGTAAAGAAGAAGTTACCATGACCGTTTAACCAAGAGGGAGTAAACGGATCATTCTTACCTTCTACCATGCTCTACTTGGATCAGACCGTTAAGAGAGCTTGAGGAGCGCATCTGACAGGCTGTGCCAGGCTGTGACAGACTGTCAGCATCCTAGTCAAAGATCCAAGATGCTTCACACGCGGGAAGAAGCTCATTGGATGCTTTATGATATGCGCTCCTCTCCTGGTTGACTTCACATGCTTTAGCTTATCTTTAAACCTTGTAAACCCTAAGCTCTCATACTATATAAGTTGTAACCTCATCAGATTAATGATTAACGAGATTGAATTACTCTCTCTCTACTCTCTCTCTAGTTTAAATCTCAAAGTCTCTTAATCACTCTCAAACCATGATACTTGTTTAAATCTTTCACTAAACTTCTCTTTAATCTTTCTTAATCTCTCAATACCTTCTTAAATCTCTAAAATCTCAGAAGAAGCTATCCCACTTTCAAATCAGGTGATCCCAGTTTTCCTGTTTGGGAATATGACAGCTTCTTTGTTATTCTAATCAAACCAGGATGAATCGCGATGTAAGAAGCTTGATTTTGATACATACAGTAGTGGAGAATCACCAGGAAGTCGAATAAATCTCATAGGAGTTAGGATGAAGAAGCTATCCCACTTTCAAATCAGGTGATCCCAGTTTTCCTGTTTGGGAATATGACAGCTTCTTTGTCATTCTAATCAAACCAGGATGAATCGCGATGTAAGAAGCTTGATTTTGATACATAAAGTAGTGGAGAATCACCAGGAAGCTGAATAAATCTCATAGGAGTTAGGATGAAGAAGCTATCCCACTTTCAAATCAGGTGATCCCAGTTTTCCTGTTTGGGAATATGACAGCTTCTTTGTCATTCTAATCAAACCAGGATGAATCGCGATGTAAGAAGCTTGATTTTGATACATAAAGTAGTGGAGAATCACCAGGAAGCTGAATAAATCTCATAGGAGTTAGGATGAAGAAGCTATCCCACTTTCAAATCAGGTGATCCCAGTTTTCCTGTTTGGGAATATGACAGCTTCTTTGTCATTCTAATCAAACCAGGATGAATCGCGATGTAAGAAGCTTGATTTTGATACATAAAGTAGTGGAGAATCACCAGGAAGTCGAATAAATCTCATAGGAGTTAGGATGAAGAAGCTATCCCACTTTCAAATCAGGTGATCCCAGTTTTCCTGTTTGGGAATATGACAGCTTCTTTGTCATTCTAATCAAACCAGGATGAATCGCGATGTAAGAAGCTTGATTTTGATACATAAAGTAGTGGAGAATCACCAGGAAGTCGAATAAATCTCATAGGAGTTAGGATGAAGAAGCTATCCCACTTTCAAATCAGGTGATCCCAGTTTTCCTGTTTGGGAATATGACAGCTTCTTTGTCATTCTAATCAAACCAGGATGAATCGCGATGTAAGAAGCTTGATTTTGATACATAAAGTAGTGGAGAATCACCAGGAAGCTGAATAAATCTCATAGGAGTTAGGATGAAGAAGCTATCCCACTTTCAAATCAGGTGATCCCAGTTTTCCTGTTTGGGAATATGACAGCTTCTTTGTCATTCTAATCAAACCAGGATGAATCGCGATGTAAGAAGCTTGATTTTGATACATAAAGTAGTGGAGAATCACCAGGAAGCTGAATAAATCTCATAGGAGTTAGGATGAAGAAGCTATCCCACTTTCAAATCAGGTGATCCCAGTTTTCCTGTTTGGGAATATGACAGCTTCTTTGTCATTCTAATCAAACCAGGATGAATCGCGATGTAAGAAGCTTGATTTTGATACATAAAGTAGTGGAGAATCACCAGGAAGTGAATAAATCTCATAGGAGTTAGGATGAAGAAGCTATCCCACTTTCAAATCAGGTGATCCCAGTTTTCCTGTTTGGGAATATGACAGCTTCTTTGTCATTCTAATCAAACCAGGATGAATCGCGATGTAAGAAGCTTGATTTTGATACATAAAGTAGTGGAGAATCACCAGGAAGCTGAATAAATCTCATAGGAGTTAGGATGAAGAAGCTATCCCACTTTCAAATCAGGTGATCCCAGTTTTCCTGTTTGGGAATATGACAGCTTCTTTGTCATTCTAATCAAACCAGGATGAATCGCGATGTAAGAAGCTTGATTTTGATACATAAAGTAGTGGAGAATCACCAGGAAGCTGAATAAATCTCATAGGAGTTAGGATGAAGAAGCTATCCCACTTTCAAATCAGGTGATCCCAGTTTTCCTGTTTGGGAATATGACAGCTTCTTTGTCATTCTAATCAAACCAGGATGAATCGCGATGTAAGAAGCTTGATTTTGATACATAAAGTAGTGGAGAATCACCAGGAAGCTGAATAAATCTCATAGGAGTTAGGATGAAGAAGCTATCCCACTTTCAAATCAGGTGATCCCAGTTTTCCTGTTTGGGAATATGACAGCTTCTTTGTCATTCTAATCAAACCAGGATGAATCGCGATGTAAGAAGCTTGATTTTGATACATAAAGTAGTGGAGAATCACCAGGAAGCTGAATAAATCTCATAGGAGTTAGGATGAAGAAGCTATCCCACTTTCAAATCAGGTGATCCCAGTTTTCCTGTTTGGGAATATGACAGCTTCTTTGTCATTCTAATCAAACCAGGATGAATCGCGATGTAAGAAGCTTGATTTTGATACATAAAGTAGTGGAGAATCACCAGGAAGCTGAATAAATCTCATAGGAGTTAGGATGAAGAAGCTATCCCACTTTCAAATCAGGTGATCCCAGTTTTCCTGTTTGGGAATATGACAGCTTCTTTGTCATTCTAATCAAACCAGGATGAATCGCGATGTAAGAAGCTTGATTTTGATACATAAAGTAGTGGAGAATCACCAGGAAGCTGAATAAATCTCATAGGAGTTAGGATGAAGAAGCTATCCCACTTTCAAATCAGGTGATCCCAGTTTTCCTGTTTGGGAATATGACAGCTTCTTTGTCATTCTAATCAAACCAGGATGAATCGCGATGTAAGAAGCTTGATTTTGATACATAAAGTAGTGGAGAATCACCAGGAAGCTGAATAAATCTCATAGGAGTTAGGATGAAGAAGCTATCCCACTTTCAAATCAGGTGATCCCAGTTTTCCTGTTTGGGAATATGACAGCTTCTTTGTCATTCTAATCAAACCAGGATGAATCGCGATGTAAGAAGCTTGATTTTGATACATAAAGTAGTGGAGAATCACCAGGAAGCTGAATAAATCTCATAGGAGTTAGGATGAAGAAGCTATCCCACTTTCAAATCAGGTGATCCCAGTTTTCCTGTTTGGGAATATGACAGCTTCTTTGTCATTCTAATCAAACCAGGATGAATCGCGATGTAAGAAGCTTGATTTTGATACATAAAGTAGTGGAGAATCACCAGGAAGCTGAATAAATCTCATAGGAGTTAGGATGAAGAAGCTATCCCACTTTCAAATCAGGTGATCCCAGTTTTCCTGTTTGGGAATATGACAGCTTCTTTGTCATTCTAATCAAACCAGGATGAATCGCGATGTAAGAAGCTTGATTTTGATACATAAAGTAGTGGAGAATCACCAGGAAGCTGAATAAATCTCATAGGAGTTAGGATGAAGAAGCTATCCCACTTTCAAATCAGGTGATCCCAGTTTTCCTGTTTGGGAATATGACAGCTTCTTTGTCATTCTAATCAAACCAGGATGAATCGCGATGTAAGAAGCTTGATTTTGATACATAAAGTAGTGGAGAATCACCAGGAAGCTGAATAAATCTCATAGGAGTTAGGATGAAGAAGCTATCCCACTTTCAAATCAGGTGATCCCAGTTTTCCTGTTTGGGAATATGACAGCTTCTTTGTCATTCTAATCAAACCAGGATGAATCGCGATGTAAGAAGCTTGATTTTGATACATAAAGTAGTGGAGAATCACCAGGAAGCTGAATAAATCTCATAGGAGTTAGGATGAAGAAGCTATCCCACTTTCAAATCAGGTGATCCCAGTTTTCCTGTTTGGGAATATGACAGCTTCTTTGTCATTCTAATCAAACCAGGATGAATCGCGATGTAAGAAGCTTGATTTTGATACATAAAGTAGTGGAGAATCACCAGGAAGCTGAATAAATCTCATAGGAGTTAGGATGAAGAAGCTATCCCACTTTCAAATCAGGTGATCCCAGTTTTCCTGTTTGGGAATATGACAGCTTCTTTGTCATTCTAATCAAACCAGGATGAATCGCGATGTAAGAAGCTTGATTTTGATACATAAAGTAGTGGAGAATCACCAGGAAGCTGAATAAATCTCATAGGAGTTAGGATGAAGAAGCTATCCCACTTTCAAATCAGGTGATCCCAGTTTTCCTGTTTGGGAATATGACAGCTTCTTTGTCATTCTAATCAAACCAGGATGAATCGCGATGTAAGAAGCTTGATTTTGATACATAAAGTAGTGGAGAATCACCAGGAAGCTGAATAAATCTCATAGGAGTTAGGATGAAGAAGCTATCCCACTTTCAAATCAGGTGATCCCAGTTTTCCTGTTTGGGAATATGACAGCTTCTTTGTCATTCTAATCAAACCAGGATGAATCGCGATGTAAGAAGCTTGATTTTGATACATAAAGTAGTGGAGAATCACCAGGAAGCTGAATAAATCTCATAGGAGTTAGGATGAAGAAGCTATCCCACTTTCAAATCAGGTGATCCCAGTTTTCCTGTTTGGGAATATGACAGCTTCTTTGTCATTCTAATCAAACCAGGATGAATCGCGATGTAAGAAGCTTGATTTTGATACATAAAGTAGTGGAGAATCACCAGGAAGCTGAATAAATCTCATAGGAGTTAGGATGAAGAAGCTATCCCACTTTCAAATCAGGTGATCCCAGTTTTCCTGTTTGGGAATATGACAGCTTCTTTGTCATTCTAATCAAACCAGGATGAATCGCGATGTAAGAAGCTTGATTTTGATACATAAAGTAGTGGAGAATCACCAGGAAGCTGAATAAATCTCATAGGAGTTAGGATGAAGAAGCTATCCCACTTTCAAATCAGGTGATCCCAGTTTTCCTGTTTGGGAATATGACAGCTTCTTTGTCATTCTAATCAAACCAGGATGAATCGCGATGTAAGAAGCTTGATTTTGATACATAAAGTAGTGGAGAATCACCAGGAAGCTGAATAAATCTCATAGGAGTTAGGATGAAGAAGCTATCCCACTTTCAAATCAGGTGATCCCAGTTTTCCTGTTTGGGAATATGACAGCTTCTTTGTCATTCTAATCAAACCAGGATGAATCGCGATGTAAGAAGCTTGATTTTGATACATAAAGTAGTGGAGAATCACCAGGAAGTGAATAAATCTCATAGGAGTTAGGATGAAGAAGCTATCCCACTTTCAAATCAGGTGATCCCAGTTTTCCTGTTTGGGAATATGACAGCTTCTTTGTCATTCTAATCAAACCAGGATGAATCGCGATGTAAGAAGCTTGATTTTGATACATAAAGTAGTGGAGAATCACCAGGAAGCTGAATAAATCTCATAGGAGTTAGGATGAAGAAGCTATCCCACTTTCAAATCAGGTGATCCCAGTTTTCCTGTTTGGGAATATGACAGCTTCTTTGTCATTCTAATCAAACCAGGATGAATCGCGATGTAAGAAGCTTGATTTTGATACATAAAGTAGTGGAGAATCACCAGGAAGCTGAATAAATCTCATAGGAGTTAGGATGAAGAAGCTATCCCACTTTCAAATCAGGTGATCCCAGTTTTCCTGTTTGGGAATATGACAGCTTCTTTGTCATTCTAATCAAACCAGGATGAATCGCGATGTAAGAAGCTTGATTTTGATACATAAAGTAGTGGAGAATCACCAGGAAGCTGAATAAATCTCATAGGAGTTAGGATGAAGAAGCTATCCCACTTTCAAATCAGGTGATCCCAGTTTTCCTGTTTGGGAATATGACAGCTTCTTTGTCATTCTAATCAAACCAGGATGAATCGCGATGTAAGAAGCTTGATTTTGATACATAAAGTAGTGGAGAATCACCAGGAAGTCGAATAAATCTCATAGGAGTTAGGATGAAGAAGCTATCCCACTTTCAAATCAGGTGATCCCAGTTTTCCTGTTTGGGAATATGACAGCTTCTTTGTCATTCTAATCAAACCAGGATGAATCGCGATGTAAGAAGCTTGATTTTGATACATAAAGTAGTGGAGAATCACCAGGAAGCTGAATAAATCTCATAGGAGTTAGGATGAAGAAGCTATCCCACTTTCAAATCAGGTGATCCCAGTTTTCCTGTTTGGGAATATGACAGCTTCTTTGTCATTCTAATCAAACCAGGATGAATCGCGATGTAAGAAGCTTGATTTTGATACATAAAGTAGTGGAGAATCACCAGGAAGCTGAATAAATCTCATAGGAGTTAGGATGAAGAAGCTATCCCACTTTCAAATCAGGTGATCCCAGTTTTCCTGTTTGGGAATATGACAGCTTCTTTGTCATTCTAATCAAACCAGGATGAATCGCGATGTAAGAAGCTTGATTTTGATACATAAAGTAGTGGAGAATCACCAGGAAGCTGAATAAATCTCATAGGAGTTAGGATGAAGAAGCTATCCCACTTTCAAATCAGGTGATCCCAGTTTTCCTGTTTGGGAATATGACAGCTTCTTTGTCATTCTAATCAAACCAGGATGAATCGCGATGTAAGAAGCTTGATTTTGATACATAAAGTAGTGGAGAATCACCAGGAAGCTGAATAAATCTCATAGGAGTTAGGATGAAGAAGCTATCCCACTTTCAAATCAGGTGATCCCAGTTTTCCTGTTTGGGAATATGACAGCTTCTTTGTCATTCTAATCAAACCAGGATGAATCGCGATGTAAGAAGCTTGATTTTGATACATAAAGTAGTGGAGAATCACCAGGAAGCTGAATAAATCTCATAGGAGTTAGGATGAAGAAGCTATCCCACTTTCAAATCAGGTGATCCCAGTTTTCCTGTTTGGGAATATGACAGCTTCTTTGTCATTCTAATCAAACCAGGATGAATCGCGATGTAAGAAGCTTGATTTTGATACATAAAGTAGTGGAGAATCACCAGGAAGCTGAATAAATCTCATAGGAGTTAGGATGAAGAAGCTATCCCACTTTCAAATCAGGTGATCCCAGTTTTCCTGTTTGGGAATATGACAGCTTCTTTGTCATTCTAATCAAACCAGGATGAATCGCGATGTAAGAAGCTTGATTTTGATACATAAAGTAGTGGAGAATCACCAGGAAGCTGAATAAATCTCATAGGAGTTAGGATGAAGAAGCTATCCCACTTTCAAATCAGGTGATCCCAGTTTTCCTGTTTGGGAATATGACAGCTTCTTTGTCATTCTAATCAAACCAGGATGAATCGCGATGTAAGAAGCTTGATTTTGATACATAAAGTAGTGGAGAATCACCAGGAAGCTGAATAAATCTCATAGGAGTTAGGATGAAGAAGCTATCCCACTTTCAAATCAGGTGATCCCAGTTTTCCTGTTTGGGAATATGACAGCTTCTTTGTCATTCTAATCAAACCAGGATGAATCGCGATGTAAGAAGCTTGATTTTGATACATAAAGTAGTGGAGAATCACCAGGAAGCTGAATAAATCTCATAGGAGTTAGGATGAAGAAGCTATCCCACTTTCAAATCAGGTGATCCCAGTTTTCCTGTTTGGGAATATGACAGCTTCTTTGTCATTCTAATCAAACCAGGATGAATCGCGATGTAAGAAGCTTGATTTTGATACATAAAGTAGTGGAGAATCACCAGGAAGCTGAATAAATCTCATAGGAGTTAGGATGAAGAAGCTATCCCACTTTCAAATCAGGTGATCCCAGTTTTCCTGTTTGGGAATATGACAGCTTCTTTGTCATTCTAATCAAACCAGGATGAATCGCGATGTAAGAAGCTTGATTTTGATACATAAAGTAGTGGAGAATCACCAGGAAGCTGAATAAATCTCATAGGAGTTAGGATGAAGAAGCTATCCCACTTTCAAATCAGGTGATCCCAGTTTTCCTGTTTGGGAATATGACAGCTTCTTTGTCATTCTAATCAAACCAGGATGAATCGCGATGTAAGAAGCTTGATTTTGATACATAAAGTAGTGGAGAATCACCAGGAAGCTGAATAAATCTCATAGGAGTTAGGATGAAGAAGCTATCCCACTTTCAAATCAGGTGATCCCAGTTTTCCTGTTTGGGAATATGACAGCTTCTTTGTCATTCTAATCAAACCAGGATGAATCGCGATGTAAGAAGCTTGATTTTGATACATAAAGTAGTGGAGAATCACCAGGAAGCTGAATAAATCTCATAGGAGTTAGGATGAAGAAGCTATCCCACTTTCAAATCAGGTGATCCCAGTTTTCCTGTTTGGGAATATGACAGCTTCTTTGTCATTCTAATCAAACCAGGATGAATCGCGATGTAAGAAGCTTGATTTTGATACATAAAGTAGTGGAGAATCACCAGGAAGCTGAATAAATCTCATAGGAGTTAGGATGAAGAAGCTATCCCACTTTCAAATCAGGTGATCCCAGTTTTCCTGTTTGGGAATATGACAGCTTCTTTGTCATTCTAATCAAACCAGGATGAATCGCGATGTAAGAAGCTTGATTTTGATACATAAAGTAGTGGAGAATCACCAGGAAGCTGAATAAATCTCATAGGAGTTAGGATGAAGAAGCTATCCCACTTTCAAATCAGGTGATCCCAGTTTTCCTGTTTGGGAATATGACAGCTTCTTTGTCATTCTAATCAAACCAGGATGAATCGCGATGTAAGAAGCTTGATTTTGATACATAAAGTAGTGGAGAATCACCAGGAAGCTGAATAAATCTCATAGGAGTTAGGATGAAGAAGCTATCCCACTTTCAAATCAGGTGATCCCAGTTTTCCTGTTTGGGAATATGACAGCTTCTTTGTCATTCTAATCAAACCAGGATGAATCGCGATGTAAGAAGCTTGATTTTGATACATAAAGTAGTGGAGAATCACCAGGAAGCTGAATAAATCTCATAGGAGTTAGGATGAAGAAGCTATCCCACTTTCAAATCAGGTGATCCCAGTTTTCCTGTTTGGGAATATGACAGCTTCTTTGTCATTCTAATCAAACCAGGATGAATCGCGATGTAAGAAGCTTGATTTTGATACATAAAGTAGTGGAGAATCACCAGGAAGCTGAATAAATCTCATAGGAGTTAGGATGAAGAAGCTATCCCACTTTCAAATCAGGTGATCCCAGTTTTCCTGTTTGGGAATATGACAGCTTCTTTGTCATTCTAATCAAACCAGGATGAATCGCGATGTAAGAAGCTTGATTTTGATACATAAAGTAGTGGAGAATCACCAGGAAGCTGAATAAATCTCATAGGAGTTAGGATGAAGAAGCTATCCCACTTTCAAATCAGGTGATCCCAGTTTTCCTGTTTGGGAATATGACAGCTTCTTTGTCATTCTAATCAAACCAGGATGAATCGCGATGTAAGAAGCTTGATTTTGATACATAAAGTAGTGGAGAATCACCAGGAAGCTGAATAAATCTCATAGGAGTTAGGATGAAGAAGCTATCCCACTTTCAAATCAGGTGATCCCAGTTTTCCTGTTTGGGAATATGACAGCTTCTTTGTCATTCTAATCAAACCAGGATGAATCGCGATGTAAGAAGCTTGATTTTGATACATAAAGTAGTGGAGAATCACCAGGAAGCTGAATAAATCTCATAGGAGTTAGGATGAAGAAGCTATCCCACTTTCAAATCAGGTGATCCCAGTTTTCCTGTTTGGGAATATGACAGCTTCTTTGTCATTCTAATCAAACCAGGATGAATCGCGATGTAAGAAGCTTGATTTTGATACATAAAGTAGTGGAGAATCACCAGGAAGCTGAATAAATCTCATAGGAGTTAGGATGAAGAAGCTATCCCACTTTCAAATCAGGTGATCCCAGTTTTCCTGTTTGGGAATATGACAGCTTCTTTGTCATTCTAATCAAACCAGGATGAATCGCGATGTAAGAAGCTTGATTTTGATACATAAAGTAGTGGAGAATCACCAGGAAGCTGAATAAATCTCATAGGAGTTAGGATGAAGAAGCTATCCCACTTTCAAATCAGGTGATCCCAGTTTTCCTGTTTGGGAATATGACAGCTTCTTTGTCATTCTAATCAAACCAGGATGAATCGCGATGTAAGAAGCTTGATTTTGATACATAAAGTAGTGGAGAATCACCAGGAAGCTGAATAAATCTCATAGGAGTTAGGATGAAGAAGCTATCCCACTTTCAAATCAGGTGATCCCAGTTTTCCTGTTTGGGAATATGACAGCTTCTTTGTCATTCTAATCAAACCAGGATGAATCGCGATGTAAGAAGCTTGATTTTGATACATAAAGTAGTGGAGAATCACCAGGAAGCTGAATAAATCTCATAGGAGTTAGGATGAAGAAGCTATCCCACTTTCAAATCAGGTGATCCCAGTTTTCCTGTTTGGGAATATGACAGCTTCTTTGTCATTCTAATCAAACCAGGATGAATCGCGATGTAAGAAGCTTGATTTTGATACATAAAGTAGTGGAGAATCACCAGGAAGCTGAATAAATCTCATAGGAGTTAGGATGAAGAAGCTATCCCACTTTCAAATCAGGTGATCCCAGTTTTCCTGTTTGGGAATATGACAGCTTCTTTGTCATTCTAATCAAACCAGGATGAATCGCGATGTAAGAAGCTTGATTTTGATACATAAAGTAGTGGAGAATCACCAGGAAGCTGAATAAATCTCATAGGAGTTAGGATGAAGAAGCTATCCCACTTTCAAATCAGGTGATCCCAGTTTTCCTGTTTGGGAATATGACAGCTTCTTTGTCATTCTAATCAAACCAGGATGAATCGCGATGTAAGAAGCTTGATTTTGATACATAAAGTAGTGGAGAATCACCAGGAAGCTGAATAAATCTCATAGGAGTTAGGATGAAGAAGCTATCCCACTTTCAAATCAGGTGATCCCAGTTTTCCTGTTTGGGAATATGACAGCTTCTTTGTCATTCTAATCAAACCAGGATGAATCGCGATGTAAGAAGCTTGATTTTGATACATAAAGTAGTGGAGAATCACCAGGAAGCTGAATAAATCTCATAGGAGTTAGGATGAAGAAGCTATCCCACTTTCAAATCAGGTGATCCCAGTTTTCCTGTTTGGGAATATGACAGCTTCTTTGTCATTCTAATCAAACCAGGATGAATCGCGATGTAAGAAGCTTGATTTTGATACATAAAGTAGTGGAGAATCACCAGGAAGCTGAATAAATCTCATAGGAGTTAGGATGAAGAAGCTATCCCACTTTCAAATCAGGTGATCCCAGTTTTCCTGTTTGGGAATATGACAGCTTCTTTGTCATTCTAATCAAACCAGGATGAATCGCGATGTAAGAAGCTTGATTTTGATACATAAAGTAGTGGAGAATCACCAGGAAGCTGAATAAATCTCATAGGAGTTAGGATGAAGAAGCTATCCCACTTTCAAATCAGGTGATCCCAGTTTTCCTGTTTGGGAATATGACAGCTTCTTTGTCATTCTAATCAAACCAGGATGAATCGCGATGTAAGAAGCTTGATTTTGATACATAAAGTAGTGGAGAATCACCAGGAAGCTGAATAAATCTCATAGGAGTTAGGATGAAGAAGCTATCCCACTTTCAAATCAGGTGATCCCAGTTTTCCTGTTTGGGAATATGACAGCTTCTTTGTCATTCTAATCAAACCAGGATGAATCGCGATGTAAGAAGCTTGATTTTGATACATAAAGTAGTGGAGAATCACCAGGAAGCTGAATAAATCTCATAGGAGTTAGGATGAAGAAGCTATCCCACTTTCAAATCAGGTGATCCCAGTTTTCCTGTTTGGGAATATGACAGCTTCTTTGTCATTCTAATCAAACCAGGATGAATCGCGATGTAAGAAGCTTGATTTTGATACATAAAGTAGTGGAGAATCACCAGGAAGCTGAATAAATCTCATAGGAGTTAGGATGAAGAAGCTATCCCACTTTCAAATCAGGTGATCCCAGTTTTCCTGTTTGGGAATATGACAGCTTCTTTGTCATTCTAATCAAACCAGGATGAATCGCGATGTAAGAAGCTTGATTTTGATACATAAAGTAGTGGAGAATCACCAGGAAGCTGAATAAATCTCATAGGAGTTAGGATGAAGAAGCTATCCCACTTTCAAATCAGGTGATCCCAGTTTTCCTGTTTGGGAATATGACAGCTTCTTTGTCATTCTAATCAAACCAGGATGAATCGCGATGTAAGAAGCTTGATTTTGATACATAAAGTAGTGGAGAATCACCAGGAAGCTGAATAAATCTCATAGGAGTTAGGATGAAGAAGCTATCCCACTTTCAAATCAGGTGATCCCAGTTTTCCTGTTTGGGAATATGACAGCTTCTTTGTCATTCTAATCAAACCAGGATGAATCGCGATGTAAGAAGCTTGATTTTGATACATAAAGTAGTGGAGAATCACCAGGAAGCTGAATAAATCTCATAGGAGTTAGGATGAAGAAGCTATCCCACTTTCAAATCAGGTGATCCCAGTTTTCCTGTTTGGGAATATGACAGCTTCTTTGTCATTCTAATCAAACCAGGATGAATCGCGATGTAAGAAGCTTGATTTTGATACATAAAGTAGTGGAGAATCACCAGGAAGCTGAATAAATCTCATAGGAGTTAGGATGAAGAAGCTATCCCACTTTCAAATCAGGTGATCCCAGTTTTCCTGTTTGGGAATATGACAGCTTCTTTGTCATTCTAATCAAACCAGGATGAATCGCGATGTAAGAAGCTTGATTTTGATACATAAAGTAGTGGAGAATCACCAGGAAGCTGAATAAATCTCATAGGAGTTAGGATGAAGAAGCTATCCCACTTTCAAATCAGGTGATCCCAGTTTTCCTGTTTGGGAATATGACAGCTTCTTTGTCATTCTAATCAAACCAGGATGAATCGCGATGTAAGAAGCTTGATTTTGATACATAAAGTAGTGGAGAATCACCAGGAAGCTGAATAAATCTCATAGGAGTTAGGATGAAGAAGCTATCCCACTTTCAAATCAGGTGATCCCAGTTTTCCTGTTTGGGAATATGACAGCTTCTTTGTCATTCTAATCAAACCAGGATGAATCGCGATGTAAGAAGCTTGATTTTGATACATAAAGTAGTGGAGAATCACCAGGAAGCTGAATAAATCTCATAGGAGTTAGGATGAAGAAGCTATCCCACTTTCAAATCAGGTGATCCCAGTTTTCCTGTTTGGGAATATGACAGCTTCTTTGTCATTCTAATCAAACCAGGATGAATCGCGATGTAAGAAGCTTGATTTTGATACATAAAGTAGTGGAGAATCACCAGGAAGCTGAATAAATCTCATAGGAGTTAGGATGAAGAAGCTATCCCACTTTCAAATCAGGTGATCCCAGTTTTCCTGTTTGGGAATATGACAGCTTCTTTGTCATTCTAATCAAACCAGGATGAATCGCGATGTAAGAAGCTTGATTTTGATACATAAAGTAGTGGAGAATCACCAGGAAGCTGAATAAATCTCATAGGAGTTAGGATGAAGAAGCTATCCCACTTTCAAATCAGGTGATCCCAGTTTTCCTGTTTGGGAATATGACAGCTTCTTTGTCATTCTAATCAAACCAGGATGAATCGCGATGTAAGAAGCTTGATTTTGATACATAAAGTAGTGGAGAATCACCAGGAAGCTGAATAAATCTCATAGGAGTTAGGATGAAGAAGCTATCCCACTTTCAAATCAGGTGATCCCAGTTTTCCTGTTTGGGAATATGACAGCTTCTTTGTCATTCTAATCAAACCAGGATGAATCGCGATGTAAGAAGCTTGATTTTGATACATAAAGTAGTGGAGAATCACCAGGAAGCTGAATAAATCTCATAGGAGTTAGGATGAAGAAGCTATCCCACTTTCAAATCAGGTGATCCCAGTTTTCCTGTTTGGGAATATGACAGCTTCTTTGTCATTCTAATCAAACCAGGATGAATCGCGATGTAAGAAGCTTGATTTTGATACATAAAGTAGTGGAGAATCACCAGGAAGCTGAATAAATCTCATAGGAGTTAGGATGAAGAAGCTATCCCACTTTCAAATCAGGTGATCCCAGTTTTCCTGTTTGGGAATATGACAGCTTCTTTGTCATTCTAATCAAACCAGGATGAATCGCGATGTAAGAAGCTTGATTTTGATACATAAAGTAGTGGAGAATCACCAGGAAGCTGAATAAATCTCATAGGAGTTAGGATGAAGAAGCTATCCCACTTTCAAATCAGGTGATCCCAGTTTTCCTGTTTGGGAATATGACAGCTTCTTTGTCATTCTAATCAAACCAGGATGAATCGCGATGTAAGAAGCTTGATTTTGATACATAAAGTAGTGGAGAATCACCAGGAAGTGAATAAATCTCATAGGAGTTAGGATGAAGAAGCTATCCCACTTTCAAATCAGGTGATCCCAGTTTTCCTGTTTGGGAATATGACAGCTTCTTTGTCATTCTAATCAAACCAGGATGAATCGCGATGTAAGAAGCTTGATTTTGATACATAAAGTAGTGGAGAATCACCAGGAAGCTGAATAAATCTCATAGGAGTTAGGATGAAGAAGCTATCCCACTTTCAAATCAGGTGATCCCAGTTTTCCTGTTTGGGAATATGACAGCGTCTTTGTCATTCTAATCAAACCAGGTTGAATCGCGATGTAAGAAGCTTGATTTTGATACATAAAGTAGTGGAGAATCACCAGGAAGCTGAATAAATCTCATAGGAGTTAGGATGAAGAAGTTATCCCACTTTCAAATAAGGTGATCTCAGTTTTCCTGTTTGGGAATATGACAGCTTCTTTGTCATTCTAATCAAACCAGGATGAATCGCGATATAAGAAGCTTGATTTTGATACATAAAGTAGTGGAGAATCACCAGGAAGTCGAATAAATATGACTTTTAGGAATATAAAGATTAATCTGAGTTTAGAATAGGATTAAGGAAGAGAATAAGAGATTTACGAAACTGATTAGAGACTAATGAAGAATCATGATGAAATGAGTAAAGAGAAAGATTGTTTAGAACTGTCTAATCTTTATTAAGAGATGAGATTACATATATATAGGTCCATACACTTAGGGTTTTCGAAATCATAAAGCTAAGTAAGCATGTAGAGTCAAAGAGGAGCCTAAGCTTTAATTTGAACCGGCCAATGAGTGTCTTCACACGTTTGGAGCATCTTCTTGATCCAAGACTAGATGCTCTTCCTTTCCAGCTCTTGCCAGCCTGTCCTAGCTGTCAAGCCGCGTCTCCCTTATCCTCTCAACGTTCGGATAAGGTCTTGGCCGAGTGTAACTTAAGCTCAGTACATGGGAGTTACTTGGATAGTTACTTGATCCCTTTTACCTTGTACGGATGATCACTTGTACGGCCTTGTACGGATGATCAACCCATTCCTCTCTTCACCTCTTTGCTCTCTTTATGTTCTCAACTCCTTTGTGTCTTTACCTCAAATGTCTCAACTCTGATTAACACTCCCCCTCAAGCTTAGCTTTGTGAAAGTCTAAGCTTGGACAGCCATGAGATCTTCCTCATTAAAAACCTTACCAAGGAAAACCCATTGGGATAAAACCTTGATAAGGGAAAAAGAGTAAAGACCTCACAGCCAAAGGGGATCAGCTCCTTCTCTTCCCAAGATCAATGAGGCCCAACCTGATGTGAATGGACTCCATTGTCTTCTGTCTTGCAGCCTTGGTGAACACATCCGCTAACTGATCTTCACTTCTTGTGTAGCATGGCAAGATGACTCCTAAGATGATCATCTGCCTCACCTTGTGACAATCCACTTCAATGTGCTTGGTTCTCTCATGGAACACCGAGTTGGAGGCAATGTGGATGGCAGCTTGGTTATCACAATGCATTGTCATTGGCGTGGCTTGATCAATCTCCAAATGCTTTAAGATGCCCTTGATCCACACCAGCTCGTTGGTCAGCTTCAGCATAGCTCTATACTCAGCTTCTGCACTTGAGCAAGACACCACCTTCTGCTTCTTACTCTTCCAAGTAACCAAGTTGCCTCCAATGAATGTGCAATAGCCTGTGGTTGATCTCCTGTCTGCTCTATCACCAGCCCAATCCGCATCACAATATCCAACCACTTCAGTACTCCATTGCAACCCATCCATACTCCTTGATCAGGTGAGCCGTTGAGATACATCAAGATCCTCTCCACCATGCGCCAATGATGTTCCTTAGGCACTTGCATGTGTTGACTCACCTGATTCACAGCAAAGCAAATGTCAGGCCTAGTTATGGTAAGGTAAATCAATTTGCCAACTAGCTTTCTATAGAGTTTAGGATCCTGATAAGGTTTGCTGTCTTCAATCTCCCCCTCTCGTGGGACTTTGTAGCCATCCTCCATAGGCATCCTTGCTGTCTTGCCTCCATAAGCACCTGCACCTTTCAAAAGATCAAGTGTATACTTCCTTTGGGACATGAACAAACCTTCCTTGGATCTACATATCTCAATTCCAAGAAAGTATTTCATTTCTCCCAAGTCTTTAATCTCAAACATGGATTTAAGGAACTCCTTGGTTGCTATGATACCTTCCTTATCACTTCCTGTGATAATGATATCATCAACATACACAAGGAGTGCAATCATACCTGAGGAAGTAGTGAGAGTGAAGAGGGTGTGGTCTAGTTCAGACTTCTTGAAGCCTCGTCCATTCAGAGTAGTACTCAGCTTGTTGTACCAAGCTCTTGGTGATTGCTTCAGTCCATAGATAGCTTTCTTCAGTCTCAACACATTCCCTTTCTTCACTAAGTGTTCCAAGCCTGGAGGTGGATGCATATACACTTCATCCTCCAGCTCTCCTTGTAGAAATGCATTCTTCACATCCATTTGCCATAAGCCCCATCCAAGATTCACAGCCAAGCTTAATACAATCCGGATTGTGTGCAGTTTAGCTACTGGTGCAAAGGTCTCAATGTAATCCTCTCCATAAGTTTGAGTGAAACCTCTTGCAACCAGTCTTGACTTCTTCCTCTCAATTGTTCCATCAGCCTTATACTTGATTGTGAAGATCCATCTACTAGTCACAGCCTTCTTCCCTTTTGGTAACTCACTCTCATACCATGTATCATTCTTGATCATAGCTCCTGCCTCAGCTCCAACTGACTCCTTCCATTCTTTATCCATGATTGCTTCTTCATAGCTTCTTGGGATGTAGTTCTCATCCAAGTTAACCATGAAGGCACAATGTTCTTCAGGGTATTGAGCAAAGGAACACACAACTTGAGAAGGATGCTCCACAGCTTGGGCATTGTAGTACACTCGCGTGTTTACCCAAGAGGAAGGATCCTTTCTCAGCCTTGTGCTCCTCCTCAATACAGGTTGTTCTTGCTCTTGAACGGCTCAGCTTGTGTATGCGGTTCTTGTGCTTCACTCTGATGTTCTTCCTCTCCTTGGTCTTGCTCACCTTGATGATGAGAACCTGAGTTGAACTCTCCTTCCTCACTCAAGCCGACTCCTTCTTGGCCATTTTCTTGAGTTTCAGGTTCACTTCCCCCTCATGATCAAGGTGAGGTGTTTGAGCAGCTCCACTTGGTGCAGTTGAGCTCTCTTCTTGTCTTCCACTTCTTGTGGATTGATCCTGGTTCATCTTGATACCGAGACCTTCCAAAATGATTCTTAAGACTCCAGCCTTATCTGATGTGAGATCCTTCAAATCTTCTTGATTCTTCTCCTCATAGTATCCTCTTTCTTCAATGAACTTCACATCTCTAGATACAAGTACCCTTCTAGCTTCTGGATCATAACACTTATATCCTTTTGAGTTGTTGAGTAGCCAATGAACATTGCCTTTCTGCTCCTTGCTTCTAGCTTGTTCCTCAACTCTCCTGGTACTAGAACATAGCATAAGCATCCAAACACTCTCATGTATTCCAAGGATGGCTTGCGCTTGTTCAGAACTTCAAATGGTGCTTGATCCTTCAACACCTTTGTAGGCATCCTGTTGATTAGGTAGCACGCAGTGGATACGCATCACTCCAGAATCTCTTAGGTACATTAGCTTGGAACATCAGTGACCGAGCCACTTCCATCAAGTGCCTGTTCTTTCTCTCAGCTACACCATTCTGTTGTGGTGTGTAGGGACAGCTTGTTTGATGAAGGATTCCATGGTGATCTAGATGACTCTTGAACGCATAGCTTGTGTACTCTCCTCCATTATCTGATCTCAAAATTTTAATCCTAGCATGATAATGGTTAGTCACATAAGCTTGAAAGTTCTTGAATGCATCTATCACCCTATCTTTTGATGGAATGAGTGTTAACCAGGTGTATTTAGATTTTTCATCAATGAATGTGACAAAATACTTATGATTATCTCTAGAAAAACTAGGTGCAGTCCACACATCAGTATGAATCAAATCAAAGCAATTTCATAAACAGTAGATGTTCTTGGAAACACATTCTTACAATGCTTGCCTAAAATGCAAGCTTCACACTTATTATTTTCAAAAACCACACCTGGTAACATCAAGTTTAAAGCCCTCTCATGGGGATGACCTAGTCTAGCATGCCACAATGCATTTTTATTCAAACTAGAAGCAGAAGTAAATGAGCAGTTATAATTGGAAACAGGATCAAGCTTCTCAAGCATGTATAAGTCTCCCTTTGTAACTCCTTTTCCAATCAATTGGCTGCTCTCAATATCCTGAAACTTCACATCATTAGGACTGAATATAACATTGCAATTCAAATCAGTAGTGCATTTCTTAACTGAAAGTAGGTTTGATGTGAATTCCGGAATGTAAAAAGCTCTAGTGTTCTTATCAAATAGCTTTAAGTTTCCTATTCCCTTAATAGGTATTTTATCCCCATTTGCAATCATCACACATCCATTAGTAGGTTCTATATCTTTAATCAGGTTGGTGTCACTAATCATATGATGAGATGCACCTGAATCTATAATCAATGGTTTGGATGTATTGCTAGCACTATGGCCGATGCTAATCTGTGATCTATATGCATTCACCCTAGCATTTCTATCAATTCTAATGCTCAATTCCAG